>NC_087441.1:53217953-53405453 GCF_036321535.1 Camelus dromedarius | reverse complement strand
AGGAATAGGGAGGATGGAAGCAAGGGTGAGAAAAAAATATCCCGTAGGAGAATGTGATTATTTTTAATGGCCTGATTTAGCTTCTCAGCTTAATTTTTATGTCTTTTTCCTTTTAGGTAAATCTTTTACATATATGTTTTGCTCAAGTTACTAAGCACTAAGGAGAATAGCTAGAGGCAAATTGGAATTTTGTGAATTCAGGGAAAAAAATGGATTAAACTTACAGTTAGAAGTACTATATATATTTATAATTTTGGCTTATTTCCATTTTATTTGAGATTATCTATTATAAAGCATTAATTAAGTCTGTATTTGCACAATGCTCTACAAACATTATGCAAATAGAAGCAAGAAAAGCCAGCTCTATCTACCAACAACCTTTCCCTAAGATGTATAGGATTAATGATGTTTTATATACAAGGTGCAAAGGCTGGAAGACAGGCATTGGCCAAGTGTATAAATTAAATAAACAAATGCATGAAAACTACACTTTTTGCCATTGAATCAGTGAAGAGAGGCGAAGGAATACTTAAGGTCACCATGAAAGTGGCATGTTGAGAGAGAGAGACAGGAAATGGGAATGCTTTATGGATAGGGTAAGATTTCAGGAGTTGCCTCAGATAAGGGACAAATCAGGAATTATGAATTAGTTCTTCCTATTCTCAGTAAATGTGAGCATTTCTAAAGGATCTTTTTTCAATCCTTGGCCTTTGTTCTTTATACTTAGTTTTTTGAAATAGAGACGATGCTTTGGCAGAGAGGCCTGAGTCGAACTTTCACTGTAAAGTCATCAGAAACTAACATTTACTGATGAATATTATATGCTAATACTGCAGTATATGTTATTAAATTCATAACCTCTTTCAATCTTCCAAAAACTCTGTGAGCTAAGTATTATTTTCCTTATTTTGTAGGATAGAAAGGTGTGAAATACTGTAGTGAAGAATATGCAGGTAATAAGACAGAATAGTCCTTCAACCCGGCTGTTGTCCCTCACATGTGGTGCTCTAGCCATGACACATTCATACTCACCAAAACTCCATGAGACCCCTGTGAAGTTTAACAACGGCAACTGTGATGGCCTACAGTGGTCTACAAACAACTCTAACTTTTAACTGAAGAACCAGTCCTTACTCCTAAGTTTTTTCTGTTTTCAATAAGACTCTCAATGTTCTTTTGTACAGGGGCTCTTAAACTTGAGCAAACATCTGGAATCAACTAGAAGAATCATCGAGAAACTTTAGATTTCTGGGCCCAATCCAGACTTCCTGATTCAGTAGGTCTGGAGTAGGCTTGAGAATTTGCATTTTTGACAAATTTTCAGGTTATGCTGATACTGCTAATTTGGGGACATAGGTTGCAAAAAAAAAAAATAGAGACATTAAGTGTATCTCCAAGTTTTTGGACTGAGCAATTAAAGAATGAAGTTGACATTGACTATGATGGGAAAGAGATAAGTGGAACAGATTTAGTTTCAGAAATAATGAATTTAAGATACCTATTTTGTATCCAACTGGGAAAACGAGGCAGGCAGTTCGATGTATATAGCCAAGCTGAAGATAGAAGCATGGGAGTTGTTGGAATATAGATGACATTTATAGCATCAATATTGGAGGAGATCACTAATCAAGTGTAGAGAGAATAGAAGAGGATGAAGGACTGAGCTCTGTGGCATCCCAATAGTAAGAGTTTGGGAGAAAGAGCTGAATGAGTAAAGAATATTGAGAGGGAAGAACCACTGAAGTAGGAGAAAACCAACATGGATCATTGTCTCAGAAGCCAGGCCATCTGATTTCCATTTTAAAAGGATCACTCTGGCCAATGTATTGAGAATAGACTTTAGTGGGCCATGGTGGAAGCAGGGAAACTAATTAAGTGAATATTCCAGTAATCCAAATGGGAAATACTGATGTTTTGGTTCAGAATGCTAGCAGTAGAAATAGTGATAAAGATTAGTCTGACATATATTTTGAGGACAGAACTGACAAGTTTGGAGAAGGATTGATTATGGGATGTGAGAAATGGAAGAGACAAAGCTTTTGCTTTGAACAACTGAAAATATCGGGTTATCATTTACCGAGATGAGGAAAGTATGAAGTAGGGGCAAATTTTGTTGAAAAAAGGATGATTTAAGTTTATTATATATTATAGGTGTGATTTATATTAGACATCCAAGTAAAGATGTGGATTTAACAGTTGGCTATAAAAATGTGAAGTTCAGGTGAGAGGTTGGGTCTGGAGATGGAAGTTAAAGAATCATCAGCACAGAGACGGTATTTAAAGCTATTAGGATGCATGAGATTACTAAGGGAGTAAGAGTAGACGGATGAAAGAAAGTATCTAAGGTTCGAGCACTGGGGCTTCCAATGTTAAAAGGTCAGGGAGATGTGGAGAAACCAGCAAAGGTGATTGAAGAAGGGAAACTAGTGACTTAAGAGGAGATCCAGGAAATTCTGGCTTACTGGGAGCTGAATAAAACTTATGTTTCAGGTATGGCAAATACTGTGCTAGGAGAAATAAGATAAGCACTAGAATTGACCACTGGATTTAGCAATATGAAGGTTACTGTTGACCACGTTCAGAGCAGTTTTGGTGGAATCATGGAGACAAAACTCAGGAGTAGATTCCAGAGAGAATGTGAAAATAGTTAGAAACAATGAAAATAATGCAAATAGATAACACCTTCTAGGGGTTTTGCTGAGGTAGGATTATAGAAAAGATTTAGTGGGTGGAAAGAGAGAGTAGTGTCAGTTGGTGTTTTTGTTTTGTTTTGTTTTCCATTTTTATTGAGATGTAACAGACATACAGCATGTATAAGTTTAAGAAGCACAGCATAAGGCCTTGACTTTCACATGTTGTGAAATGATTACCACAATAAGTTCAGTTAACATCCATTATCTCATATAGATACCAAAAAGAAAAAGAAATTTCCTTGTGATGAGAATTCTTAGGATCTACTCTTTTAACATAGACCAGTGTCAACTATGTCGTCATGTTGTACATTACATCTCCACTACTTATTTATCTTATAAACTGGAAGTTTGTACCTTTTGACCATCTCCATGCAGTTCTTCTTCTTCCTTCTCCCTCTGGTAACCAGAAATCTGGTCTCTTTTTCTGAGTTTTTTTTTTTTTTAATTAATTCCACATATAATAAATGAGATCATACAGTATTTGTCTTTTCTCTGACTTACTTCACTTTAGCATTAATGCCCTCAAGTTCCATTCATGTTTGTCACAAATGGCAATATTTCCCTCTTTTTTGTTGCTGAATAATATTGCATTGTACGGATATATACACCACAGCTTTTCTATCCATTAATCTGTTGATGGACACTTAAGTTGTTTCTGTGTCTTGGTTGTTATACATAATGCTGATGTGAACGTGAAGGTGCAGACAGGTTAATAATCTTTATATTAGCTGGCATGTTCGTTATCACTTATGTTCATTTACATATACAAGGAGAGAGGAATGAAGCTCTCCTGTACCCACCTCCTTTAGTGTAAATCTTTGATTTGCCCTTCTTATAACCAAGAGAGAACATCCTGGTCTGCTCTTAACATAATGTTTTTATTTCCATCAGATATATTCCTAGAAGTGGAAGAGTTGGATTATATGATAGTTCTATTCTTAATTTTCTGAAGAAATTCCATGTGGTTTTCCATAGTGGTTGTAACAGTTTAAAATTGCACCCACGGTACACTAGAGTTCCCTTTTCTTCACATCATTGCCAGCATTTGTTATCTCTTGTCTTTTTTTTCAATTGAAGTATAGTGGGTTTACAATGCTGTGTTAATTTCTGGTGTACAACATAATGATTCAGTTATATATATTTATATATATTCCTGTTAATACTTTTTCATTATAGGCTATTACAAGGTATTGAATACAGTTCCCTGTGATATACAGTAGGACCTTGCTGTTTATCTATTTTCTATATAGTAGTTAATATCTACAAATCCAGAACACCCAATTTATCCCTCCATCCTTCCTTTTTCTCCCTTGGTAACCACAAGTTTGTTTCCTATGTCTGTGAGTCTTTCTGTTTTGTAAGTAAGTTCATTTGTCTCTCTCTATTTTTTAGATTACACACATAAATGCTATCTGACTGACTTCACTTAGTATGACAATCTCCAGGTCCATCCATGTTGCTGCAAATGATATTATTTTATTCTTTTTTTTAATAGCTGAGTAATATTCTAACAGGCATATGGTTTTTATGTGGTTTTGATGATTAATGATGTTGAGTAGTTTTTCATGTACCTGTCGGCAATTCATATTATCTCCTTTGGAAAATTGTCTATTCAGTTCCTTTGCCGATATTAAATTGGATTATTTAGTTTTTTTCCTATTCAGTTGTGTGAGTTTTAATATATTTTGGATGTTACTCCCTTATCAGATATATGGTTTGCAAATATTTTCTATCATTCCTTAGGTCTTTTTATTTTGTTGAAAAATTTTTTTGCTATGCAAGCTTTTTAGTTTGATGTAGTCTCATTTGCTTATTTTTTTATCTTGTTGATTGTACTTTAGGTGTGATATCCAAATAATCTTTGCCAAGACTCACATCAAGGAGCTTTTTTCCCTATGTTTCCTTCTAGGAGTTTTATGGCTTCCAGTCTTACATTTAAGTTTTTAAGCCATTTAGAGTTAAGTCTTGTGAGTCGTGTAAGACAGAGATCTAGTTTCATTTTTTTACATGTGAATATCTAATTTTCCCAGCACCGTTTATTGAAGAGACTATCTTTTCTTCATTGAGTATTCTTGGCTCCCCATCAAATATTAGTTGACCATAAGTTTTGTTTGTTTGTAAAGAAAGAGGATAAAAACAGCATATTTCTGTGCTGATGGAGCATACCGGGGTGGGGCGGGATGATAGTGCAGAAGAAAGAGGAGAATTTCTAGAATTATATCTTTGAGAAGGTGAGAGGGATAGCAGCTAATGCATAGATGTTAGAATGAAGTAGCATCAAAACAACAGCCATAGTACAAGGAGGGATGGCAGAGTATTTTTACCTGGATGCAAATGAGTGGGTTGATTTGTTAGTGGGAGCTTATGGAAGGTTTCTGCATATTGTTTTTATTATCTCAGAGAAGTAGGCTATCCTTTGCAAGTAATGATAGGGGAGGTATTGGGGGGTAGACAGTATGACTGAGACAAAGAAAAATCCTATGTAAAAACTTGTCCCTTTAGGTAAAACAGATCAATTGAACTAATAATATTTAGGCTCAAGCTAAGGAGAAAATAAGCAACTCTCTCTCCCCATTTCAGTACCCATAACACATTGCTCTAGTCTCCCTGTGATGGACCACTGTAAGCAGTGCGAGTCAGGGACTGGGATAGAACGAAGATACCTTGTTCAGATCACAGCTGCTACAGTGGACCTTACAGGTATCCTTTTTAGATTAATGCCTTGTATCCTTACTCTCTTCTGGGCTTTTGCTGGACAGGAAGATAATGGGCCTATGAAGCTGGATCATGGTCCAGGAGTTGCTATTTATACTGCATTAATTATAAATTATATTCAGCTCAAGGAGATAAATGCACATTATAGGAATATTCTGCTATAGGGTCAAGTATAAGACATATGGGAATGATCAATTGGGTGCTATTTCCATATTTTGAGTTTTTGGTTTACAGCATGCAAATAAAAAGACTTATTTTTCTTTTATAGTGCTTGGTGAACAGTTTGGTTAATTGAGTCAAATCATGAGTGATCTTAGGAGAACTAGTCTAGGCCATGTGTGAATTAATCAACTAGGCTAAAAGCTATTCTTCAGTAGATAAAATGTGATTAACCTGAGAGGAATCAAAGAAGTAAGTTTAGTAAGAATCATGGTTTATAGAGAGATGGGAACCATTATACTCTTAAACCTCGAATGGCTAAAGCAATGGAGGGGAGCCTTGCAACTGCTAGTGTGTCTTGTGTCTGAAAGATCAGGGCACCTGTTCCCTTAACTGTGGCATGACTTTAAGATTATGTAACAAATGAAACACTGTGGATGCACCCCTAGCCACCCTAGCCAATATCTTTTTAACACACACATCTCATTGTGATTTTAGAGTTAATGGATTAATTAAATCTCATAATGCCAGGGACCAATTTAATAGCATGAATGTAAATCTAGGGTATAGAATACTAGAAAGAATTGGTGCACCTCTGGGTTTATTCTTCACAGTTCAATTACTGATTTCGTTGAAGCTCTCCCAAGTCTCAGTTATGAAACAATGATTTATACATAATAGGTGTTCAATAAACATGAATGATTGATTGTTTGATGAGTTAAGTCATACACAGTTGCTGTGTGTAAACTCATGCTTTACAAGCTACACAGATTCCTTGCTTATTAGCCTTGTGCAGAAAAGCTTTGTTTCCTTTCCTTTCCTTTCCTTCTCTTTCCTTCCTTCCTTCCTTCCTTCCTTCCTTCCTTCCTTCCTTCCTTCCTTCCTTCCTTCCTTCCTTCCTTCCTTCTTTCTTTCCTTCTTTCCTCCCTTCCTTCCTTCCTTCCGTCCTTCCTTCCAAAAAATAATCACAAATGCATCTACAGAGTAGGGAGTGACATTCTTAGATTTACTGGAGCAACATCTATCTACAATATGTGCTTGAATGATGTAACTATTTTAGATATATATTTAGCTGTGATATTTGTGATTTCACATCTGTACATAGAAGAAAAGCACCACGTAATCTTAAAAAATTAAAATTAATCATTTGATTTTTTAGACTGATATTTTAGAGGGAAACTATATTCCATGACACAACTACCACACTAAAAAAAAAAAAAAAATCAGAGTCCTTCACACGGCTTAGTTCTCAGTGTTTGAAACATTTTTATTTTTTATTAAAAAAATACCTAGGGGTAGGTTTGTATGCCTTCTCCAGTAAGCATCTAAAATATGGGTGGAGATTATGATTTTAAGAAAATGTGAAATGTAGTAAATGAACACCAGACTATCAAAAATTCTATGAAGATTTACAATGATGAATTAGAGGAAGACTGAAATGCAGAAAATATTGTATATATATGCATGCATTTTTAACAGGAATGGATTTTCTAAAAATAAAATATTTATTGTTTTAAAAGTTTCAGTTGTTCTACTTTTAAACTTATTTATTAGTCAGTTGTTTTAATTTTAATTATTTTAAGAGTTTTAATTAGTAGTTTCAACCAATTTATATGTATTTAATACAGTTTGTACTGCTTTTTAAGCAGTTAGGAGATACTAGAAATTTTAAAGGTTGTGAATCTTGCATGAAATAGTAATCCTATCTCTAGTATAACATATTTAATAATTGTATAAAATACTTGACTTGTTTTAGAAATACAGACTCTAAATTTAATAATTAATAAAAATTTGGCAAAATTCTGGACTTGAAACTTTCTGTTCTATCAAAACTTATGAATTGTAACATACATTATCTTTAGGAAATTATATTATTTTCTCAAGTCTTTGCCTTCTTGTGTTAAGTTCTGAAAGTCAAAAGTTATATATTGTTGCAAAATTTCAGTCTAAAAATTCTGTTAATTTACTCTAATAGTTTTATTTGAAAACCTCAAATTTACTCTCATGAATTGAACTATTTACGAATGTTTAATTTAAGTGAAATTTTAAATTATAAAATATTATGAAGAAAGGTAAGGCTGTGCTTAGGACAATAAACTCAACTCTTGTTTGGAACAAGGCATGATAAAATAAAATAAAACAAATTTACAAACACATCCAGACCTATAAATGAGAAATGAAAAAACGGGAGATTGATTGTGATCTTCAGAAGCACACCAGCAGTTTTGTATAACATTGGCTCTGACCAAATAAATAATTAAACTGGGTTTTGCACTCAGATCTGCTAAACCAAATCCAGAGAATTAAAGATTTTTTTCAGCTTTGTGTTCCTCATATAAACATTCATGCTCTTAAATTGGTCCCTAGCATACCAATGATTGTTCATGGACTTTTCAAATATTATACAAAGGAATGAAAGAATGAATAGAAAAGTCAGATGATGTCATTATTATGCCACCAGTTGAACAATCATAGTTTGTCACTTGATGAAAACCTGCAGCAGCGGTTGTTAGATCCCTTCATGGTTGTACTGGATACCCCATCTCGGTCTTCAGCCTTTTGCCTTGATGCCTCAGTGGAATTCCTAGTTTGGTAGAGCAGAAAGTCCTAAGTCTGAAGTTTCTCCAACTGAGCCTCTATGCTGCCCATGACAATGCAGTCCAGTAAACTCATAGAAGCCACATTCTGTGATCCTGCATGTTGTTTAGAGTCATGTATTTTTGGTTCTTCTTTAGATTGAATTCAGAGTCCAAGAATGGCACTCCAAAATTGTCAAAATTTAATTAAGTCATCAATTTTAAAAAATTTTGATAGTCAAATTTAGTCAGTTTTTTGATCTTTAACTATTGCAGTCTCCAAACTGATTTCCTATTTTCAGCTTTCTCTCTCTCCCACCTAACTGCTGGGATTGTCTCTTTTTTTAGATTTCTTTAATGGGTTTTCATTGTTCATAAAGTAGAGGTTAAGCTCATTTGCTTGGCATTCAAAGCTCTTCATGATTTGACCTGTGCCAGTCTCACTGGTTTTCTTATCTCTCTCCATCTTGTAAATTATTTTGCAGCATTCTAAACCTGCATGTTGTTTCTCTATTTATAGGACCCTTTGTCTCTGTCACTTGGTCAAGGTGTCTTTTAGCAGGAAAGTCTTTTTCTTTCTTTTTACCTAATTACTCCTACTCACCTTTTAACACTCTGTTTTGACTCATTCCAGAGATTCTTTCCAGATAATTATTTCACCTCTAAAATGGATTCCTGTCCTTAATGCTTTTACAATATATGTTGGAGTTCAAGGCCTGTCAGTAACTCCATCTTCCCTCTAGGCTTCTTTTCAAAGAAACTAAATCTGTTAAAGAATAGTCTAATGAGGAATAAAAGAACAATTTATTAATTACTGTGCATGTGCCTGATAATCCCCACTACAGGGGAAATTGGATTGGAGAACATAATTTAGGTCAAGAGGTTTAAACCAGGTTCCTTGATTCTAACTCTCTGTGTAATCTCTTCCACCTCTATTGAATGTGTGAGCCTAACAGGACCACCTTTTTCTCTTTCCATTTCAGCTTCTTATCCATACAGCTGTTAGGGATAATTGGGCTTTAAGATTTAAAGAAAAAGGACTTAGGATCAAAAGACCTGGCTTAGTCATCTTGACCCAAGTCTCATTCTCCAGTCCAGTTTTACTCTATAGTTGAGCCTCACCAACTGACTTGGAATGCCAGTCCTCATCCAGGCCATTCATTTAACAAAAGTGTTTGAGCACTGTCTATGCCTCAGGATCGTCTAGTCTAGACACTGCAGCTATAATAGTAGGAAACACAGGGACAAGATGCCTTCCTTCCAATTCATGTTGGTCTGAGGGTATAAAAGGGATTTGTGATTCATGAGATGTTTCATAATCTGCATTAATCATCCACATCTCATGTAACTCTGAATCTCTTTAGATGCTGTCTTCTGTTTTTATTTCCCCCAGAAACCCCATACAGTCATTATCTGTTGCCTATCAGTGCAGTTTTATTAATACACAAGTGTCAAGTATGCTTGGAAAAATAGTACATGGTATTTGTTCTAGTTTTGTATAAGTATGTGTATTTAATGTAAAAACCAGGTAACATAGTTGAGAAAAAGAAAAAAAAACTGAAATAGAAAAAACAATCCACATTCCAGACATAACTACTATTAACATTTTATGACAAGGACCTCAAATGTGAATAATCTGCTCAAGATGCTAAAGATTGCATTGGAGCTACAATTGTAATCAAATAGTTCTTATGACATGAAACTTCAGATTTACAATGATTATTATAATGATAATGATGTTGATATCAAAATAGCAACTATGTTTATAGATATACCACGTATCAGGCAGTGTAGTAGGTTGTTTACTCATCAAAACATCACAATGAGCTTTTATAGTAGACATTATTATCCCTATTTTATAGACATATAAATAGACTCAGAGGAATTATATATATTTTTTGAGCATGTAGCTTTATTTCCAAATATAACTTTTGAGAAGACATATTTTGTATTTTATACACAAGTGCACACACACAATTTATCTAAATTCAGAATGGCTTTCCAAAGTTCACAGGATGCTTGGAAAGAAATTCAGAAATAATTTCAGAATAATAACCCAGGAGGAGTTTAAAAGAAATAAATAATCTTGTTTGAAGAACAATTCCTCGTGTCAGAAAATCCCAGACTAGGGGACATAACAGCTATAGTGATTTGACATTTGAATTGGAGGGGATAGATTGTTGTTCAGTTGTGGGTAGGTATTTTATGTTTTAAAAGTTACAACGTTTTTATTTAGAGAATGAATTGGATATGGGGGCATCTGTGTTACATGCTGCAATTTAAAATTATTGGAGTTTCTTCGTATTTTTAAGAGTTCTTCACTTTGAAAGAACAAGCCTTTCCTCCAAATACCAGGCAAATTGCTCAGCAAGTTGTGCTGTCAATCATCTCTGGATGGAAATGCTCACAGAAGTGCTGAAGTGTTCTTGTAATTTTACAGGCTCTCTGAGTCGTCTTCCTAGAACCCCAATCATTTTCAAATTGAAGCACTCTTAAAATTTGGCAATTTTATGAGCAATGTAAAATGATTTCAGTATTTTATAACTTTATATTTTCATATAATTCTTAAAGAAAATCCATGCCCAGTCTTTTTCCTAGCATGATGATATGTGATTGAAACACTGTACAAATCACATCAAATTAGTTTTGAAAAACAAAGAAAGACATTATAATTTTAGTAGACCTTCCAGAAATGAAAAAGCACTGATTGAAAGGCTATCTTGATTTTTGTGAGTTAAAACAGACAAAACAAGAAATTAACTGATAGTTTTACAAAAAACCCTTATGAAGTAGTATAACTGTGCCAGGTATAACAATGTGACAAGAGAGAGACATAGATCTTTTAGTGTTGGTCTGAAGAGATTGAAAAGGAGAAAAGCTAATATAGCTACAATTTCCACAGCTTCTCTCTTTGCTACAGAGTTATTCAGGAAAACAATGTGGGCTAATTTATATCCAGTGACCTTACTGTACGTCCCGGAGATATCACAGTTATCTTGCGCTATTAAGCTTTCTTTAGAAAATGTAAGATTAATATTAGTTTAATTGAAAGATTGAACAGAAACACTGACATCCATTCAACCAAATCATTAAATTCCACACTCCATATGGACACAAAGAACATCTAATTTATCCAATTAAAATAATTTCTGTGCCCTTCAAAGGTGTATTGCCATAACAAGTGATGAACTACTTTTTAATAATGCTACACTCTGTCCTCTTATGATAATTCTAACAGAGAAGAAGTATTTTATTTGATAGACTAGGTAAGTTGGATGCTAAGCCAAGTAAAAAGAAAATAATACAGTCTCCTTTAATAATGCTCCTGCTAGAAAATTTTGGCAAATAAATGTATTTACTTTGTTGTCGGTTCCACATGAATTATTTTATTGGCAGGTTTATTTATTAATTATCCAGAGCAATGGTTTTAAGAAGCTCAGCAAGCCTACTGAATAATAGATAATGTAGTCTTCCCAATAAGTCCATCAGGGATATTCCGATTATAATAAAAACTGTTCTGAAATAGAAGCAACTACGAAAAAATACCTGAAAGTTGAATGCAAGTACATATTAATGTAAAATGATTTTGCTATTTTTCTAATGAGACTGTATAAAAAAGTCCTCGATATCACAATAAAGGTGGTATGAACTTCCAGGGGACTCTAATATAAAGTACCAGAGAGAAGACTGAGAGACCATCCTCTTTTTTGGAAATAAATGGAAGATAGTGTAGTTAGAGAAAATTTAAGCCTAGGAAAATTAAACATATTTTTGTGACCAAATAAATAATCTAAACACATTTATGTTTCCTGATCTGGATGAGTTACATCCCAGAACTCTGATAAGATTTACAGGCAATATTATGGTAGAAAACTGAAGCTATAGAAGATCGGAATTCCACTTTTTTTTCAAAACAAGAAAGAAAAGCAACTCGAGACTATAGACCCATGTTTTTTACCTTAATGCTTCCTATATTATCTAAAATAATTCATAAATACACAGGAAGTAAAGTGATAACCACTGTGAACTAGATTGGGTCAAGTCCTAGTAAGATATGATTGTTACTGTATTTTGTTAAGTTCACTAGACAGGTCAATCAAAGAAACATGATAGAACTGGTGTAACTAAATGAATGTCCAACAAGACATTTGAGTGTCTGATGCTAAAATATTAAACAGTCTAGGGACGTATAGCATATGTGATAGCATAGGCAGGCAAGTTAGTAACATTGATTGAGTGATTATATCCTAAATATGCTTCTTAATGGATTAAAGTCTATAAGAAAGATAATCTGTTATGGTGTGCTATGGGCTCCATCTTCGGTCATCCCTTGGTCAATATCTTCATTAATGATTTGGATGAAGACAATGCATGGCATGCTAATGACTTTCAGAGGTAATGTGAAGGTAGGAAAGAAAGAAGCTCCCCCTAAAATTTATCATTGCTTAGCATAGTAAAAAACATGATATGTTTGTTAAATATATTATGTGTCCAAAGAGGTCTTAGGTCGAGCAATGGGTTGAATCTCTAATAAAAATAACTATGAACAAAAAGGTAACATAAAAGTTAAGGGTCATAGAAAAAGCGCATAAATGTATAAAAGATTTAGTCAGACAAGGTAACAAACTTCTCATGAGTCATCAGTGAAATCTGACTCCCCATGAACCAGTCTGTTCTTACCACAGAAGCTAATCAGAAGTCTGGGCATGTAAGTGGCTAATAAAGTGCATTTTGCAGATTAAGGAAGTGATGGCTCCATTGTCTTATGTGCAGGTCAGGTCTTAACTGGAATCCTGTTCAGTTTAGGTGCCATTCTTTATATTGGACATGGACACACTAGAGCAAATCCAGGGTGGAAGGCAGTTGTGGAGAAACAACCTTGTTGTTTAGATGTTTGTGCCAAATGTATTTCTCTGATATTATAAATTTGTAATATGTACTACTAATTTACAAAATGTGGGGAAAATATCTTAACTTCTGTCTACTAAAATCTCATGTTCAATCTGCCGTTTCATGGAAACTGTTTGCCACATAGTCATAGTGGCTTATGTTGCAACAGATTCAATACTGTGGAAAATACTCACTGTTGACTTATCAGTTGCATTTGACATTGTTAACATACTCTCCTTTTTGAAACTCTTTTTTTTTGGCTTCCAGGACACCACAATCTCTTAACTTTCCATTTCTGACCATGACTTTTCCTCTTTCTTTACAGGCTGCTTTTATTCCCCTCCCTTAAATGTTGGCATTCCTTGCTCCTTTGTCGTGTCTTCTCTCCTCATGCCACTGTGTCCTCTCTTCCTAGAATCATCTCTTATTGTTATTTGTGTGCTGTGGGCTCCCTACTCTAAGTATCAGTCCCAGACCACCCTGTCTAGAGACTAGTTGGACATCTCTACTTGGATGGAAATATGCTTTGGTGAAGTGTTCAAGGGAAGGAACCTATTTTTTTCCTCAGATGGCAATAAGCTAGTCGTTCTTACCTAGTCATTCTGTTAGACTGTAGACAAATGAAGGCATGCGTGTCTGAGGCCACATTCACAGCAACAGCTCATTGCCTGACCAAGTAGGCTTTTAATCAGTACTGGTTAAATGGATGGTTGAATGAATCAGTGAGGGAATCATCAAGCTCAGACACTTTTCCATCATAAATGTTTTCTACTACAATTACCCTTGCCAAAATGACCCTCATTCCCCACCTGAGATACAGCAGTAGAATCCCAATTGATCTCTCTAAAAAGTGCCCTGCTTTTAGAAAGCTTTTGTAAACCAGTCCATCTTTTATAAATCAGCCAAAGCTAGCCTCCTAGAACACAAATCTGATGAGAACATGCTCCTCTTTAATATATTTCAATGGATTTCCACTATTCCTGAACCTGGTCTGCAGAAGCTCTACAGTGTTTCCTGCTGTCCTGTTTATGACATTTCCTCATCACATTTTATGCTACCCAACAGTCCGTATGTATGTTTTACTTCTTTAAATGTGTCGTACTCTTCCACATAATCTCCATTTCCCCTGGCTAATTGTCTTCAGGTGTTGGCATGAAGTTACTTCCTTCGGATACCTTCCCTGATTTTATTTTTTAATCCCAAATTATCCTTCTTTTGGCTTCCAAGGATAATTTGTGCTGCTTTATCATAGCATTTATTCTTACAGACTTTCATAATATCTTGTTTAATTATAAATCTTCAATAGATTGCACTCTGTGTAGGGTAGGGCCAGGATGATTTTGTCTATGTTAGATTCCCAGCTCCTAGCACAGTGCCTAGAACTTCGTAGGTGCACAATTTTGGGATGCATGAACAGAGCCATTATAGTGTGTTCACAGATTGCCCTTCCTGTTTCTCTTGGATTGTGTTATTCATCAAGAGTTGATACAATTTAATGCATGACAAAGAAAATCAAACACCACGAAAATCATTCTGTTTTGAAGTGCAGTAATATGTTTGCAGACCAGAGGTTTAATTAAAAATGAATGACTTATGTAAAGAAACATAACAATTGGATTCACAGAACTACAGTCCATAGTCTATTAACTCTAGTATTTGTAATGTAGTGTGGCAAATAATATGTCTAAAAAGAGTTAGGAACAATATTTAAATAGGTTTAGTATTGTTTCAAGATTAGTTGGGGAATCAATTAAATAGGAAAGAAAGAAAGAAAAAAAAGACCAGTATACCTTATATAAAGTATTCAGAATTTAGTATATAGAACTAAAATTTTGGCTTATATATGTTTTAATTTAATTATCTTATTTACTCCCACAGGGGCCCTGTGCGATTTATGACATAGTTACATATGAAAAAAAATGATACTAAGAAAGGTTAACCTGTGCAAAATAAAGGAGTTACTAAGTATCAGGATTGGATCTTAAACCTAAATCTTCTAACTCCTCACCCCGTGTTTTATGCACTAGGCTACACAGAGTATCTTGTAACTCACTTTACATAATTTTCTGGTCCATTTGCTCACTTGCTTCAGTAAATGTGCTCCTCCATTAGTTCACTTACCACTACGGTTTGCCTTCTTTTTATCTCCACTTTAGCCCAGAGCAAACAATTCCTTTCAAAAAACGTGGTTTCCATAAAAATGTTAGGAAAGTGAGGGAAGAATGACCTTTAAAGACCCAACCATCTTCCTCCAGATACAATAGGCAAATGAGTTGTATGGAGGATTGTCAATTTTTTTTAATTAAGAGAAGATTGAGAACTCAATTAAAAATATAAGGCAACATATATATGATGCTTCCTAAGTTCTAAATACTCCACATATATTAGCTTACGTAATCCTCAAAGGAACTCTGTGAAGTAATTACTACTACCCCTCCCGTTTTACAGATGAGTAAGCTGAGGAACAGTGAGATTCAGAAACTTGCTTGCAGTGGTAAGTGTGTACTTGGGATTCTTCTAAACCTTTAGGGCCCAGATTCTGATTTTAACAACTGTGGCAACTTGTTTCTCAATAATTGTTTTTTCTTGTCTTCCTTAGAGCTCTTCAATTCATTTATTCAACAAACATTTATCAAACACTCAGCACTGGTCAGGCACTGGAGGGTAAAATCAGATAGGGTTCTTGCCCTTCAGGAACTTTATTAGCTTACTTCTACTGATACTGAATATTCTGTAGAATTTGTTTTTCACTTCCTCAATTGAATGTCTAATGGAGGTCCAATTATATCACAAGATGAAAAATTGATGTTTGAAAAGTTGTTGCATTATAATAGGCAAACTCATATATATATGTTTCTTTTTTATTGATAAAAGAGGCTGTATAGATTTGGATGTGCATTTTCTTTGCAAATATGGGCATGAGCAGCTGAGACTGCAGGCAATAGGAGTATAAATGGAGGAGATTGGACAAACAAGGGAAGCACATGGTTGTGTGTGTGTGTGTGTATGCTTGTGTGGTGTTAGTATAGGGACTGACAGGCTAGAAAGAGAAATTCAGTTGCTTGTTACAAAAATTCTACTGTTGTAAAGATGAAAAAAGGAAAAGATGAAAAAGGCTGAAAACTGGGTAGGAGATGATTGGTGGTCCAAAATACAGGGAGGTAAACAACCAAAAGAAAAGCAACTTTTAATAGCTATAAATAAATGGCCAGATAATAGTCTTTGAAAGTTATAAAAATCCTATGTAAGTAATTTTATATGCAGACTAATCATGATTAGAAAGAAAAAAATCTAGAAAACATGTATTGTTAAAATATTCTTCAAATAGCTAAAGTATTAGTTGTTAGTGAAATTTGCTTTCTTTATTCTGTTTTTCCATGTCCTAGTCACTCTAACTGCTTCCTTTCTCCACTACTCCTTCTCCTCAACCTACTTCATGTAGTTGGTTTCTTTAGGGGAAGTGAGACCTGCCGGAATAGGACAATATGGCATACCGCAGAACCTTAGCCCAAACTGTTGCACCCATTTAATGTTTTGTGGATCTGACTGCCTTAGTATAAACTCTGTCACTGAGCAGCTACACTTAGCATGAACACCACATAAATTTCTGGGAAATTCAATATTGGAAAGATATAAGAAAGCTGGAGTCAGTTCAGCAAAGAGTAACCACTGATAAGCAACTGGAGGAAGGGGATGATTTATGAGGAGATAATAAAATATATACTGTGTATCATCCTAGACATATACAATATCCAAAATTCTGCAATGGGAATATGTTAGCTAAAAAAACAAAAACAAAAACAAAAACAAAAACAAAAACAAAAACAAAAACAACCAACTAGTTATTTCAATAAAGTCTTTAAATAAGTCCAGGTAAGATAATATTTAACTTATTTACATTTTGCTTATTGATAAGTTAGGAATTATTAATCACCATTAATAACTGATGATAAACAATAATCATTATTTAAAATTCCCCCAAATTTTATGGAACTAGTATAGTTTCTAGACATTAACTGTGATACAATGATACAGCTTATTCTCTTAATGAACAAATGTTTAAATTTAGTGTTGATTAACTGAGATCAGCAGTTAATGAAAAAAGCCAAAATTACACAAAGTTTGTGAAATTACTTTATGCAATGTCTAGCACATATTAGACTCTTATTACTAGTTTTTTTTAAGCAAATAAGTACCAAAAATCACATTGGCAAAAATGCTATATGTCTATAGTCTCAAGGAAGTAATAGCAAGATGAAAGCTAAAAATTTACAATTTTCAACATTCAACCATTTTATGGAGGACTCAAAGTATGGAAGCAGAGCTCCAAAAAATTGCGAGCAACAGCTTTTGCTTTGTTAATGTAAATATTAATACAGGAATTATTGAAGGAAATGGAAATATATCTGATTCTAATGCTATCTGAATTGATATTAGAGTAATGTGCTATTGAATTCTGCATTTCAATTGTCAAAATTGGGAGTTTCAAAGTCATGGTATATTACCAATTCCTATAAAAGACAGGGTAAAATGGTATCTTAAAATCTTAAAAATCTCTTTATAGCATTAGTTACAAGCTAGATTTTTGATCAGAAGCCTACTCCATGTTGTTGGAATTCCTTATTCAGAGCCCAATAAGGTTTGATTAATCAAGATTTTGTAGATGCAGGTTATCCTTTATTATAATTGATTAAGTAATTATTATAATCAAATGATTATTATGATTTATTGATTGTATATAAATAAGTATATTTATTAGTTCATTGCATACATTTGTTGAGCTCCTATTATATGCCAGGCTCAGCATAGAGAGAGTTAGATTCTCTAATTGTCACATGCTCAGTCTTTGATAGGAGACCAAATCTTTAGCAATCACTATTTCATTTTTACTTTTAATTATTCAGTCCATTTGGACTTTGTTTTGATTTATGTTGTGAGAAGATGATGCTGTAAACCTAATTTTTGTCTAACTAACAATAGTCATTGATTAATCTCTGGTTTCTGTTGCATCTCTTATCATTTGCTAGGTTGTTATATATCCTAGGGTCCTTTTCTAGGATTGTTTATTTGTCCATTGATTGGTTTGTTGATCCTATCACCAACTTTAATCATTATAGTTCTTTTTTTACATTTTTTAATTGATTTATAATCATTTTACAATGTTGTGTCAAATTCCAGTGTAGTGCACAATTTTTCAGTTATACATGAACATATATATATTCATTGTCACATTTTTTTCTCTGTGAGCTACCATAAGATCTTGTGTATATTTCCCTGTGCTATACAATATAATCTTGTTTACCTATTCTACAATTCTGAAATCCCGTCTATCCCTTCCCACCCTCTGCCCCCTTGGCAACCACAAGTTTGTATTCTATGTCTATGAGTCTGTTTCTGTTTTGTATTTATGCTTTGTTTGTTTGTTTTTGTTTTTAGATTCTACATATGAGCAATCTCCTATGGTGTTTTTCTTTCTCTTTCTGGCTTACTTCACTTAGAATGACATTCTCTAGGAGCATCCATGTTGCTGCAAATGGCGTTATGTTGTCGGGTTTTATGGCTGAGTAGTATTCCATTGTATAAATATACCACTGCTTCTTTATCCAGTCATCCATTGATGGACATTTAGGCTGTCTCCATGTCTTGGCTGTTGTAAATAGTGCTGCTATGAACATTGGGGTGCAGGTGTCATCCTGAAGTAGGGTTCCTTCTGGATATATGCCCAGGAGCGGGATTCCTGGGTCATATGGTAAGTCTAATCCTAGTCTTTTGAGGACTCTCCATTCTGTTTTCCAAAATGGCTGCACCAAACTGCATTCCCACCAGCAGTGTGGGAGGGTTCCCCTTTCTCCACAGGCTCTCCAGCATTTGTCATTTGTGGATATTTGAATGATGGCCATTCTGACTGGTGTGAGGTGATACCTCATTGTAGTTTTGATTTGCATTTCTCTGATAATTAGTGATATTGAGCATTTTTCCATGTGCCTATTGATCATTTGTATGTCTTCCTTGGAGAATTGCTTGTTTAGGTCTTTTGCCCATTTTTGGATTGGGTTGTTTGGTTGTTTCTTATTAAGTCATATGAGCTGCTTATATATTCTGGAGATCAAGCCTTTGTCGGTTTCATTTGCAAAAATTTTCTCCCATTCCATAGGTTGTCTTTTTGTTTTACTTCTGGTTTCCTTTGCTGTGCAGAAGCTTGTAAGTTTCATTAGGTCCCATTTGTTTATTCTTGCTTTTATTTCTATTGCTTGAGTAGACTGTTCTAGGAGAACATTTCTGAGATGTATGTCAGATAATGTTTAATCATTACAGTTTTATTATTTAATGTCTGACAGGGCAACTATTCGTGATCATTTGTTTCCACTACTTCCCCCCACCAATTTTGTTAGTTTTCAAACCTGTGCATCTGTTCAGATACAATTTAAGTTAATCTGTCAAGTAATAAAATGATTTAAAAAAATAATTTTAAAAAGTCTGAAATTGTTTGTAACCTCTAAGTGTTCTTGTAAAGAACTGCTGTATTGATATTATGTTTTCCACAGTCCAAAACGTGGTGTGTCTCTTTATTCATTTTGAAATTTTATTTGTAAAGAAACCACAGATTTCCTTAGAATTTTAAAAAATAGTTTATGTGCTTATGGCTATTGAATAGAGCTTTTCTTCATTTTATCTTCTAACTGGTTAAGGATAAAGTAGAGGAAAGTTATGGGTTTTTGTTTATATTAGTATCTACTCAGTGACTCAATTATCTTACTAATTCTGCAATTTTTTCTTATTTTATCTTGTGTTTTCATATTTGATGTAAACAAAGGTGTAGTTCTCCTCCTTTTCAACAGTTATATTGCTCATTTACCTTTCATGTAAAATTATAGAGTGATGTTAAATAATACCCAGGTCAATGATAATATTAATACTGAGGGTTATGGTAGAGTTTAGTACAAATGTTGCCAGTGTTTCACATTTAGGAGATATTAAGAACAATCACTCTTGATACATGCATTTCAGGCATTGCTGGCTGGACGATATCTGTGGCAGTTCTTCAGCTCTGGCATAAATGAATGTGCATGATTGTGTTCCAATAAAAGTTTATTTATAAAAGCAAGCTGCAAGTCAGATTTGGCCTCCAGGCCATAGTTTGCTGATTCTTGCTTTAAATAATTAATTTTGGTCTTACTTCTGTTTATTTAAAGCCTCGTATTTTCATGTTATTTTTCTTTTACTGACTAAATTTACTTTAATTTTCCCTTTTTATATAGTTACATTGTAATTGTATCTACTAATCTTTAGTAGTACAAGTAGGAATAAAATTGTCTATCGACTACCTACTGTATGATTAAGAAAGTTAGAGTGAGTAATACACAGATGAAGAACTACAAATGTTCAATTAACATGAACATATGCTTGGTCTCACTAGAAGTGAAATAAACACTTCAAAAGATATATATTTATGTTTAAATTTATATTTGTATGCCTTTTAAGCTGCTAAAAATGAAAAGTCATTACTCAGTTATATGTGTAAATGTCTGTGAATGTGGGATGGGGAGGGGAGCTGGGGCGAATTGACTTTCTGATAAAGAACTAAAGGGAGAAAAAACAGATTCTTTCTGGATGGTAAGTTGGTGATACATGTCAAGCCTTAAAATGCATACCATTTGAACACAACAATTTATTTGTAGAAATTTAAAGAAGTAACCAAAAGAACACTAAGTACATTTAAAGCAATGTTCATGATAGCACCATTTGAAATAGTAGAACAACTACAAGTGGGAATAAAATTAATTTCAAACAAATTGTAGTTAAATATGGGGGACTTCTTTCTCTTATAATGATGAATTGGTAATGCAGACCAATAATCCTAAAAAAAAAAGTGTAAAACAGCAACAATAATTGGCAGTCACACAACACATCTTAAATAGATCATGTAGTTGATAAGATAGTAAGAAACTACCAGACCAAGAACCAGAGAGAACATTAAATTTTAAAGAGATACGTTGCATGTATTTATTTATTTACTTTTTTTTGGTGGGTAGGTAACTAGATTTACTTATTTGTTTTTGGAGGAGGTACTGGGGATTGAACCCAGGACCTTGTGTATGCCAAGCATGCAGTCTACCATTTAAGCTATCCCCTCTCCCCCCTGAGCATGCCTTTTGGTTTTTGAGGGGAACCACCTCTGGTCCAAGGAGCAATGCTGTGCTTACTTGCAGAGGCAGGGCAGAAAAATCCAGCACATGTGTACCACATCACCACTGCTGCCCACAGCAGTGCTGTGCAGGCAGGGAGGCTGTGCTGACCTCTGGGAGTAATCTTTCCCATGCTGGATGTCCATGGAGCTGAGCAGGGCCAGCAATCTAAAACCAACCAACAAACAAAAGCGGTTAGAGGCAAATAATTTAGCTAGGTGTCCTCAGTGCCTGACATTCATATGTTTGTATTTGTATGCCAGCAAGCCCTTAATAAATACATTCTCTTTTGTCCCATGGAAATAGTCTGTAAATAAATGACAAGACATCACCCCCCTCCCCCAAAATTAAAGAGATATGTCCCAGTCAGTCTTTGGCTATGGGAAACCCCTAAACTGTAAAGCTGGAATTTTGGTAGAGTGTGAAGCAGATATTGATGTTCGGTTCCTAAGGGAACTAACCCTGCTCTGGCGTGGATCTCTGAAATCTGTCCCTGGATCTGTCTGGGTAAGGGAACATGAAATGTACTCTTGAGTGGTTATCTACACAGCCTGAAAACCTCAAGCCTGGGTCTCAGGTGGCCACTACCCTCACATGACTGGCAGAAGGAAAAGAAGTTTCACTCTGAAGGACTGTGTCATTTCCTGGGTCTCAAATTTCTTCTAAAAGTAGTTTTTCACATCAAAGTTTAGCAAACAACCAAAGATAATAAACAAGGTATAAAATGCCTTTAGACACCATCAGCCTTAATCAGCGGAAGCAGCTTACAACACAAAGAGACGTCTGCACTCCAGATATTAGAAATATAAAACAATGATGTTTTCCATGTTAGTGGAGGAAAAGGCCAAGCTTAAAAATCTCAGTATAATCTGAAAACTATAAAAAATGATACAATTATGCAAAGGGCCCACCTGAAATTATAAAACTTAATTCTGAGTTGACATTAAGAACTCAAAAGATGGGTTTACAAGCAGATTATGTACGTTTGATATATTCTGAACTGCAGGCTAGGTCATTGGAAACTATGCAGAATGAAATATAGAGAGACAAAAACAAAGACAATTCAGAAAATGGTAAGAGAGCTAGCTAGAGAACCTGATGAGAAGATTTAGCATGTTTAATCTGAGTCCCAGAAGAAGAGAAAGAAAATATGCAGAGAAAATTTTGAAGTGACAATGACTGAAAATTTCTAAGAACCACTAAAAGACATTGATCCACTGGTTTAAGAACCTCAATAAGCCACAAGGAAGATAAATAAGGTAAAAACAAACAAACAAACAAAGAAAAACTACGCTTAGACACATAGTAGTGAAACTGCAGAAAAATTAACAATTGGCTAAACTTACTGTAGCCTAAAAATGGGATCCTGTTCAGCATATGAATTTGAAAATGTAGATGCACAGGTATAATTCTGGAAAAAGCTTCTAATATATTAAGTGGAAAACAATCATAGTACAAGGACAGTAATAACATTTAAGTGTGTACATGTACACAGAGGAATGTCTTGAATATATGGTAAAATGTTCAAAGTAGTAATTACTAGATGGTGGCAACTTGGGAACTGTAAACTTATTAGTAATTTTTATACTTATGCATATTTTATGATTTTTCAAAAATAATTATGCTCTCATAGTGTAATTTAAAAATCAAGGTCAAAACACAATACCCAGTGCTGGTGAGAGAACAGTAAAATAGACACATTCATACTTTGCTGGTGGGGTTATGTCTTGAAACAAACTCAGTGCTGGGAAATTAGATTGTATGCATCAAAAACTGTAAAAGTAGTCATGCCCATTGATCTGGTGATTTAATGTCTAGCTTTTTATCCTAGGGAAATACAGATTTGCAGGAAGATTTTATGCAATGCACAAAGATGCTCAGCACACAAATCTTTTGTCTAAAACACTGTCTTTTGTTGGACTCCCTGCAGGTCTCCGTTGAAACGTCATTTCCTCAGCATGATTTTCTTTCAATATCCAGTAGTGGTTTATACGCTTGCCTAGTCTGTCTCATGATATACTGTATCACAGTCATACTTATTAAAGTTTTTAAAATTTTATCTGCATAATTGCTGTCTTCTCCTCCACATATACCATAAACTTGGAGCAAAGACTACATCTTTGTTTTTGCTTCTTCTTGTGCAGAAGCAATGTTTCTAGCTCATTACAGGTAATCACTAATTTTTTAATAAATTAATAAAATGTTTCTTTCAGATTTCATTTCAATAAAAAATAGAAAACTAAAAAACGTTTAAAACCTGTTAAATTGTCAATGTATTATGTTATATTCATCTACTGGATACCACAGTTGTTAAAATGAGTATTTTCCAAAAGTATTTAGTGCCTTCTAAAGGTTTTTATTGTACATTATTAAGGAAATGAATATATTTAAAAATGTATTTACATGATAAATTCACCTTTAAAAATCTCACAGATTAAAAGAACTACATAGCAAATTCATTATCTTTTCTATTCACCCATACAAAAGTGTGTGTGTGTGTGTCTCTATATATGCATATATTTAATAGGGAAGACCTCACTGAAAGGTGACATTGAATAAAGACCTAAAGTTCTTGAGGAAGTGAATTGTGCTTATGTCTGGGGAAAAAATTCTAGGTAGGGGAACATCAAGTGTGAATGTAAACATGTGCCTGGCATATGTGAGAAAGAGCGAAGAGACCAGTGTGGGTGAACCAGACAAGGGAAGACAGAGATAATTCAAAGATCCATTAGCAGAGATTTAAGTTTCTTTGTATATTTCTCCTTTCTTTGAGTTTTCACTTTTTTCTTAATTATAATTGTTAAGGATTTTTGTAATGTTTTAAACATTGCCTTATATTCTTAAAAATAGTTGTCTTTTAAAAAATTTATTTTATATTATTTCCTTTGCTTTGTTTTCTATTGATATTTTAAATCCTTTGGCTGACTTCATTTCCTTTTGTATCCTTTTTTTTAATGAAAAATGAAAAACGAATTATAGTTTATGAATCTTTCTTTGAATATAATTTTGATTGAATTGCTAAGTTTTTACATTTAGTGTTCTTTTTTGTTATTTTTAACTAATTTTAGTTCTAATTATTTTTAAGTAGGAGCTTTTCTGCTTATACAGTAATAATATGTTTGTGGTAGAAGAATGGAAGAAAATCTAGTAAGGAGAAACAAGAAAATAAATGATAATCCCACTTATTACCCATTCATTCAAATATATATATAGTTTTTTTTCTTTAAATATGGGATAATAATTTATCTATAGTTCTGTAACCTGAATTTTTCTGTGTTGGGCTTAATGATTTTTAGACATGATAACCAATTTTTTTTCATGAGAAAATACATTTTTTTGTGGTAGAAATACAGAGGTCTTGAAAGAACATGAATGTGATCTCCCCTCTTCCTGATTCGAGTTTTCCACCTGCCCCAGGTAGAGACAGTCACTGCACCAGTTTACTGTGTGTCTTTGCAGAGATTTTCTATTACGAAAATTAATGTGTTATTTTCTCTTTTTTGTAGTCAGAATAGCTGCTGTTTCTTGTATCATTTGTGGTGATATTTGTGAGCTGCTGTTTTTCTTTATCTAATTCAGTTATTTTTGAAGTTAATAACCTCCCTAGATTTGATCAATAAGCTGTTGATACTTGATTTTAATGTTTAGTTTCATTTAGTATTTTTTTCCATAGGTATAGATATTTTAGTGATAAATTTTGAGATCCTGAAGTAAAGACTTTTATTCAAAATTCCACTTGCCAGGAGAATTATGGTTTTCTCTTGTTTTCATTTGTTGGTTCCTTTTATATTGTTTATTTTTGGTTCGTTTGGTGTTAAATCACATTTTCTTTATTTATGTATATTTTTACTGTAAGGTACCATAAATTTTTTGGAAAGAGATGAGCTGTAAATCAACCAATAGATAATATTTTATTATTGTGTACAAAAAGATGATTACTTGGTGTCCATCATCAAGAAATTGGAAAAGCAAATCTTGCTACAAGTGGATGCTGTATCAAGTGTTAAAAATGTATTTTTATTGACTTGGAAAGATGCTTGTGACATTTTTCTGAATGAGAAAAATAGCAGGTCACATAGTACTATGCATGTTGAATTTTTCTGAATGAGAAAAATAGCAGGTCACATAGTACTATGCATGCTGACATGATTTTATTTCAAAGTTGTTTATGTTGATCTGTATACACCCATATCTACATATGCCTGACCTATATTCTCCCCATCTATGTATGCCCAATTCATCTGTACTCATATCTATATATACTAGATCTATGTATGCCTACATCCGTCTATGCACAGAGAGGTCTTGAAGGGAGTTTGCTAAACAGTGATGATTTGTGGTTGTACATCTTATGTGAATGTTATAATCTCTCATATAATCTCTCATTAATACTTCTATTTTTTTTAATTTTTCACACATGCATTTAGAATTTTATCAAAAAGTATTATTTTCCTAAAAGAGACTTGACCAAATTTTTCTTTAAATAATTATTATGTCTAGAATCCCAAAGTTTGAAACTCAGGCAACTTGTTTACAGGTAAGTTGTCAAACTTCATGTAGATTGACCTTTAGCCTCAAAACTAACAAAGGGTGGGTCATCACAGTTTTGAATATCATTCAATAGGCTATAATTTTGGTTTACAGACAATGCATAGAAGTTTGAAACTAATTTTGTATGTTGCATTTAACTACGAATGGGTTATTTTATCCTAATTTCTTGTCTGTTGGTGTTTTGGGAACATTTTCAAACAGAAAGCTTCCTAAGAAATATGGAAATGATGCTTTTCCTTTTAGTGACATATCTTTAAATACGAAAGTAAAGTCTCTACTCTAAGATAATAAAGCTTTGTTATTTGTTCATAACACATACGTGTTTGCTCTGCTGTGCCAAGGACCAGAAAGTCACAAATTCCATATAGAAGCTGGTTATTGAATATTCCAGCTCAGTTTATCAGGACCTTTATTACACCACCAGAAGTCTTCTGTAATGAAGAGCTACTTGTAACATCAAAGCACAGGAGACATTATCTCTTGCCCCCCCATAGCCCATGACCTAAAAGCTTTTCTTTTTATCTTTATATGAAAGAAAAACATGCTTTTCAAAAAAGCCTCAGCATCTGTGGACATTGTGTGCATCATGTAAAGTAGATTTTGGATGTAGTCTATGATTTTTGCCTTTGTCCAAGAGTTTTTTTTTTTTTTCAACATTATGCTTTTTATTATTTTTTAGAGAACTAGAGAAAGGAATTTTGTTTTAAACTAGTCGTGAGAAAGAAAATGATTTCTAATTAGCAAAAGTTTTTTTTCCCCAAATAATCTGAAGGCCTGAAAAATTGGCACTGTTACTTGTTAGGCCTTTTTTTATATTAGTTTAGAAAATAAAGGAATCATATTTTATCAGACTTCCAAGAAAGTTTTAGGGATAACTTTGAGTAGACATTTCTAAAAATGAATATTACAACCAAACTCATAATAGAGCCAGAAGACCCTGAAAGGTGAAGAGGAATGTCAGTGTGCCTGCCTCCCTTTTATTTCCTATCAGATACACCAGTACTAGGGGCAAAACAAAGATAGAAATAATATACAACTGGAACACAGGAAAAGGGTACTTTAATAAAGAAATTATCTAAAAGTTTGTCTTTCGTCTGATTTTAATAGTATTTTTCCATGTTGTACATGAAGAGACTTTAAAATCATGTTATTTCTAGTTGCATGGAGACATTCAATAGTAAGACATTTTAAGTGCTTTTAATAGTAATTTCACATGGTTGCATTTAAAAAATGCTAGCATTCAGTCTTGGACTTGTGTAAATACCTCTGATTTTATATATGAAAGATCCGAACTCCAATATTTATTTGGTTGATTTAGAATCATTAGAATTAGAAGAAAAGAAGTCAACGAAAGAGAGATTTTTGGTGATTAGAGAAGCAGAAGTGAAACAAATCTAGTCTCAGTTTATTCATCTTCAAAATGAGGAAGTTGTACTTAAACATCACTAAGCCCAGTTTCTTACTGCCTCTCAAACCCACGTTTACCCAGTAAAACAAAACAAAAGCGGAACTTAAATTCTGCATTGAGATAAACAAGCAAGCAAATAACTGGTCTAATAATTTTGACTGTCTTATAATGTCTCAGAAAAACTAATTAGGCCTGAAACGTAACCATTGGGTTACCAATTTCTCTGATGTTCTGACACTTTTTAATATATATATATATATATATACACACACATATATATACATATACATATATATATATGGATTTTTTAATGTTCTAAATCCTTTGATCTCTTTGTTGTACGTTCACAAGCTTCACTCCAGGGTTAAATCAGCTTGCTATGAGTCAGGAGCAGGGAGAGGTGATTAAGACAGAATACGTGAAAAATCAGAATATAGTGTTATTGATGTGGCTATTCTGAGGAGAGCAAAGCCAAATATATATTTTAGAGACTGGGAGGCCCCTGTCTCGCAGCAGAGCTTCGGTATCTAGGCTGTGTGTGAATGTTTGTTGTGATGACAATGCCTCTGGTCCCTAAGTGATTAGTACAGTATCAGAGTAAAAGATTACTCATGTTTATTTGCAATGAGTAGTTTATTGAAGACAGCATAGAACCCTTCTTCCCTCCCCCACTTCCCTGTGGTACTGCTGCCGCCAAATATGTGTCAAAGGCATTAGAAAAAATATTCCACATGCTGTGTACTTCTCCATTAACTTTAAAAGAAAATTCAAGGAATATGAAGGAACATCAGTAAAGTATTATAAACCAGGTATAAAACTAGGAAGCAATTTTAAACTATGGCTCAGGAGACCTAAGTATAAATATACATATAATATAAACAATTATGTATATTAATATATATAGTATATAAATACAAAATACTGAGCATTTGAAGAGTCTCACTGGGTTGCTAATTTCTCTGGTGTTCTAAGACACTTTTACTTGTTATATATTTATATATTTTATTAAATTATATATATGTATATATATATTTACTATATATGCATATATTAAATATACATATATATTTTGTTAAATATATATTGTGTATACATATATATGCATATAGATGTGTATATACAAAAAGAATATATATATATATAGAGAGAGAGAGAGAGAGACTTGTTCTTTTCGTTCACAATGGTAGTACAGTTAGGAGAATCAGTGGATTTATAGGGCAAAGATAAACATAAAACCCTTATATTCTGAAAGGCTAGGTATAATCTCTGTTTTCTTCCATGTGCCATATTTTCATTGTTTGAGCATTGCAAGGATTGATTTTGTTAACAAGGCTCCGTCTAATTGCTAGAAATCCTGGCTGTAATATGCTATTCACTAGACTTCTTATGTGGAACAAATGCTAAATAACAATGATATATATTGCATAGTCCATGATATGTGGTGGGTCTTTAGTGAAGAGTATTGTGAAACAGAAACCAATTCAGTCATTTTTTTAAGCTGAATGTCCTTTTTAAAGACATTGCAAAATTTATTTATGCTAAAAGTTAATGGTTAAAAAGAAGTGATTCTTATTGATAAGTAAAAACATTCAAAAAGAAATTATTTCATTGAAAAATATGTTCCCTGTTACCTTTCTCTCCTTTTTTTCCCATACAAAGTTTTGATATAAGTCCTTTTATTCTGTCAACTTACATTTTCTCCATTTATGTCTATCAAAATTGAACTCGATAAACAGCCTAACATTCTTAGTTTCCTAGAAGTAAAAAATTTTAAAAGAAATGCATAACATCTTATCAGTAAAAAGGCTTTTTGCAGATTTTAGCAAAATGTTAAATTTAATTACGTGATCTTATTTTATTCTAGTTGCCATATGTATAAACAGATGCAGCAATATATTACAACTATTTAATTAGTAAATACTTTTTGTTTTACTAGTTTGTACCTACTGTTAGACTTTCAACCATACAACTCAATATCTTAACATCTGACAAAGCAAACTTTGCCTGTGAAGGTCATGTGAAGGACATATGTGTCCTGGAACAAAGTTCAAAGTACTAAATCAGTTTATGTGCCTACGGTAGACAAATATGATGGTGCATTTCTTTCTCTTAATTGATACATTAGTCAGATCTCAAGATCACAAGAAAAATTTGAGAAAATAGTACCCTGCAGTAAGTTTTCATTTATGCTGAAAAATGTTAAATGCATACTACTTTGCGTAAGAGTGCCAGTGTGAATAAATTATGTATGGTGACTTCTTGTTACTTAAAGCCTCTTGAAAAAAGAAAAATATTTTTGTTCTCATCTCACTAATATGCCAGCATTTTGGTTCATTATATTTACTCCTGTTTGCCACAGGTAAACTGGATGGGACATCACATTATAGAGACAAGTATGTTCCATCCCCAAAGCTGGATAACAGAACAAGTCATGGTGTGTATTGTAAATTCAGTGCTACTATACCTCTTCAATCTGTCTGGAGTAAGATGCTTACTAAGCACTGCATTTGTGCTGTCAGAATGCTTCATGGATGGTAATTAAATAAAGGCAGTGCTGTGGGTTTGTGGAGCTAAGCCAATACCTGATATATTCTAGAAACCTCTTCTAGAAAGCTTCTACTTTGAACCTTAAGTTTTAGAAAAAGTACATTTTGCATTTATTGACTAATCTTTCATTACAAGCACACCTTCTAGGATGTTCACTGAAAACATCCACTTCTGTTTTTTTGGGATAAGTCAATGCCCATTTCACCTAGCAGAGAACTCAATTGTCAGCAGTGCTGCCCTTTGAAATGTTAGTTTTCTCTCTCTCTAGTTGCATGATCAGTTACTATTTTTAAAACACAACAAAAAACGTTGAAGAGTAAATAGAAAGACCAAAAGCTGAAAAGAAATGCATTTAGTTCTTGTTGTTTTTCACCTTTTTTCTGGGATTTAATGCTACAGTTTAAGAGCAGATTGCACTTATACCTCAATAGGAAGTGGATTATTTTTTTCTTTATACTTAATTATAGATGTTCATTTTTATAGTTATCAGCTGTGTCATTGGTAAAAGTGTGTTACAGACCAGCACGGAGTTCGACAAACTATGACACAAGGGCCAAAGGTCAAATATTTCCAGCAAGTGATTTTGTAAATAGGGTTTACTGGAATCCAGACTGTTTGTTTATGTATTGTCTATAGCTGCCTTCTTGCTACTACAGTGAAGTTGAATAGTTGGTACAGAGACTATAAAGGCTCATAATATCTAAATTACTATCTGGTTCTTTATAGGAAAAGTTTATTGACCCTTGTACTAGCACATAGATTTGCATATTTGTAGAAGAATACACAAGATTTTTGTTGTTTGCTTTTGTAGTATGTAATAATGAGAAAGAATTAAAAATTATTATTTCAGATAATTTCAGTTTTTTTCACAATGAAGAGTATTTGCATTATTGCTTAAAAAATTTAAAATCTTAATTTCCCATAGAAAGAGCTCTTGCTTAGATGCAAATCTGTGTACACTGTCAGGTAGATAGTTAGTAAGTTAGTATCTTTTCAAAGATAAAATATTTTCCAAACCATGCTGTGAGATGGGCATAGAAGGGAAACTTGAAGTAGTGTTTAGGTGAGTCAGTGAAGTGGCTTCTAACCATGCAGCTATTATCTGCCTGAGAACTGCATGAATTGAGGTTAGTCTGCAGGCCCTACCAGCTTGTTTCTGGCAAGACTCCCAAACCTCTAACTGTATCATGGCTGTGGCTTTATTCTCTATGGCAGATTATTCCCATGGCTGTCTCAAAGATAGTCCCTGGGCCAATTTTTGAAAATCTGTCACATTTACTTTCCTAAAAAAGGTAAAAGAAACTTGTTAGGAATAAAAAGGATATATGTGCTAAGTTATTTTTAAATTTTTTTGTGTGTGTCTTCATTTAGTTGTTAAATAACTGTGTATGTATGTATGTATGTATGCTTAAGTATACACATGCATAATTAACGGAAACTGGTAGAATTGTGAAGTAATGCACTACTTTCCAAAATGGAGCTTTCCTATAAAACATCTAGCAGGATAATAGATAATGATGCAATGGTTAACATTACTATTTTCAAAAATTGAAAAGGAATCATCACTTGGAGCCAGTTTGGCATTTTCCTATATGACATCCTATTTAGGGCTCTGAATCTCAGCTATGTAGTTCTGTGAATTTAAATCCAACAGAGATGTAGCTTTCACACAATTTTCTTCAGTTATATGAACTGTAATCGTTGCAATGGGATGCCTCAAACCTGGGTCACTTAAATCATTTCTGAAGACAGCAGGTGCTCTTCAGGGACATGCAAGATGAGGAAGGTACCTGTTGTTCATTGCATCTCAGTGTCACCCGTATGGACTTAGTGCAGGTCAGTGTGCTCGGGAATCAGAGAGAGGCAAATGAAAATGTTGCAATTTAGCAGATATGCTAAAATATAAGTAGAGAGAAAAAATATTTTGAAAAGCTAGGCAGTTTAGATTCAAAATATTTAGATTTTCTCTCAGTGTTAATCCTGAGAAAGTAACTGAATGGGATATGAAAATCAAGATATAATTATTTATATTTAAAATATAAGTTTCTGAAAAAAGTACCCTATTTTGAGCTAAACAAAACAAGGGGATTTTCAGATTCAGTGCATTATAATGTTAATTTACATCAGATCTTGTGAAAAAGTAACCTATTTTATTCTTATTGTTTGTTGTCTCAAGATAATAGGATTTTTACCCTTCTGAATTCCAATTACATGTAGTAGAATTTTGAGGATATAGAGCAGGGATCAAAATTTTTGTCACTGGGACAAATATATCCCACTGACTTTCTATTGGATATAAATATCTTTTAAAACCTAGAAATTTTATTATAAATCTAGACTATGAAATTTCATTGAAAATTTAGGAGATTTTGATATTTGTTTTGTCTTAAGTTTTTGGTTCATGTCAATGTTGTACATGCCTTTGATCAAAAAAAAATTCAAATGAGTACAGAGGGTCATAAAGAGATTTTCTTGCCCCCATTCCAGTTTTACATTTTCTTAAATATTCTTCTGTAAATATTTATTCTTATATGAACGTATGAGTGAAAGAGACAATCCAATCATGATAGACGTATTTCTATGCCTGTCCTTTTAATTTTTATTTTAGCGATTAACTTCCATTTATTATTATTTTTTAGTTTACTCCTTTATGCTTCCTTTTATTCCACTTGTATTGTTATTGCTTTAGTATTAAATTCTTACCTTTGATAAAACTTCCTTTTCTCCTCTTCTATTTAAATGTTTTATTACATGAGTTTCAAATGCTGTCCCTCTGATGCCTGGCAGGCACTGTGCTCATCGCAGTGGTAGAGAGAGGAGGACTTGACAGTGTGAGCAGCAGGGCAGTCCAGGAGGGCCCCGTGCACCTCTCTGAACACCACGCTCCTTGCTACAGTTTTCTAAATGGCCAACCAAAAGATTCTGGTATTTTTCTGAAAACTCACAGCTAACAAGTATTCTTGAAGAAATAATGATCCTCTTCTTGACAAAGACTGGACATGTTTAGCCAGATTAATGTTATTTCAACCGTTCTGACTATTGAAAAGGCCAAAGTGGAGAACAGAAGCTAGAATTCAGGTCTCCTGACCTCTATTCTGATGTTTCCCAGTTCTTCTCCCTAGTGTATTGAGTTCGAAGGATTTGGGGGCTGATCAAAGAAACAGATTTGACCATAAGGTGGCAGTAGTAGACAATGAGTTTTGTTTGGGTGGCACTTTAGCAGGTTTCCACCTGGGGAAGTGTCCCTCACAGCAGGAGACCTTCCAGAGGCAAGAGGTGAGGGACCATACCTAGAAGAACAAGAGGGCAAGGAAAAGTCCTCAGAAGAAGGAGGGGCAGAGAGGGGGTTAGTGCCTAGATGATGTTGCCGGGCAGCAGGGTGGAGAGTCTCGGGGTCAGAGGGCTCTGACGGGCAGCAGCAGCATGGAGTCTTTCTTTTATGACCACAGAGCTTATCTGATCTATGGCTAGCACATCTTGGGTGCAGTTTTGTGTGGTATGCAAAGCAGGAAGACTCTAAATAGCTAAAATCTCCCTATTTCAGCTACATTGAAAACAACTGGATGAGTAAAACTTTGGAGGTCTTTTGGTGAGCATAGGAGCTAAGGTCCCAACCTGATGTGAAGAAGTAGACAACACAGGCCAATGTATAGAAGCCATTTTTTGATTATTAATATAACAATGAGGTCTCACTAATTTTGTTCCTGTAAGTGTTTTGTCATTATAATGTACTCCAGATACACATGAAAATAGATACACCAATATAGTGTGTAACAGATAAACATCATCTATATTTGTTAACCTCATCATGTTGTCATAGTTATTCCAGGTATTTTAAAAGGAATAAATCACTAAGAGCTGAATTCCTCTGTGTGCCCCCCCCCCTTAAAACTATTCCCCTCCTTGCCCTCTTCATACTGGTCTCCTAAGTATGTTTAGATTCATATACTACATATATGTCATCTAAAATGATTTATAAACTTGTTTTGGGATGATTTAAAAAGTTATATAAATGATATCATAATCTGCTCTCTGCTTACAATTTTTTGATATCTATCCAAATGGATCCAATTGACATCTGTAGATCAAATATTTGTTTTCACTGCTAAAAAGTATTTCATTGTGTGACTAGAACATGATTTTTGAACAATTTCATATTGATGGACATTAAAGTTGTTTCCAGTTTCTTATTTTTGCAAATGATACTGTAGAGAGTGTTCCTAGGTGTATCTTCTTATGTAAATGCTGCTACTTGGCTATTCCATTTCAATACTCTAAAAATAAATTGGTGAAAAATTCCCAAACAACCTATGTGCACAGGTCTGGGACTATAATAAAATTAGAGATCATTTCAATTCTTAATAAATTTGTAATCTTGGTTTAATCTTATATATATTTCTAAAGAAGAATGACTCTGGTATTAGGTAGTTTAATTTTACCTTTAGTTTTACTAAATTTAAATTTATTTCTAGGATGGAAGTATTGTCAATGTTGTTGCTTGATAATTTCCCCCAATATTTGGTTTTGGTGATCTGCCAAGTTGCACAGGCAAGTATGAATGACTGAGTTATAGTTTTGTCTTTAGGAGAACATTGTGTTAAAGAGCCTTTCTGAATTTCTAACACTGGCACTTGCTCAGTTAATGATTTATTAAATGCATCACAGCAATTAGATAAATGAGATTTTTAAAAAATGTTTTCCACTACAGCTCAAGTAATTTAAATCACTCTCCTAAGAGCTGTATTTTGGGAAAAGTCGTAGTGGCAGGCACATGACAGAGTAAGGATAATGATCAGTGTAATCTGATAACTTCTAATGGGAAATATATACAGTTTTTGAATTGCATTCCAAATCACTTGTTTTTCCAGCATTTATTATATGCAACAAACACATAGAAAGTGGTTATCTAAAACAGGTAGTTTGAAAATATTTTAGCATTTTTATCTAAACAAATGTCAGAATTTTTTTGAAAATGAAAAATGCTAAGTATAATAAAAGTGTATATTTATGCTCTCGGCAGCCAAATGTGCTTTTTAATGGAATTTAAATAAATGGAATTTTTATGACAAAAAAAGCAACAGTAAAAGCAGTGATTATGTTTTTCATAGTTCATTTGCCTTCTTTGCCCTGCAGACCTTGTGTGGAGGAAAATGAGATCCTGAGTGAAGTCTACAATGTCATTGACTCTGAAGAAGGACTCAGAGACCCATTGGTGTTTAATGACCCTTACTGGCCTATGCAATAGGAACTGGTATGATCTTCAGAAATAGATGGTTCTTTGGCAATGTTAAGAAATATTATTTTCGTCATGTTCTAATGCAGTAGACAGACACTTTCATGCCCTGCCTGCTTTTATCTATTGGTTTTGCAGAGAGAGACTTAGCAAACTTTTGATGAAATATTACTGCTAGCTTATTAATAAGCACTAATCCTTTTAGTTTGATTACATCCTTAGGGTTTGGTTTAGCCTATAAAAGATACCAGTGAAAACCTAAGAGATTTAAATTAGGTGTGTATAAACAGGCTCATTACATACAAGTGTTGTTGCCATTCAGGCTTGAAGTTCTTGTTTTTGCGTAACCAGAGTGTGTTCTATATTACTTCAATAATGACAGAACTATTCTTTGTCTTTATGGAGTAAGTGGATGTTATAACATTGCACAACAAACTTTTTTTCATAATGCATATAGTGTTGAACTTTTTAGGATCATATTGCCCTGTCATTTACACGGGCCTGTGAGAATGGAAAGGTCTGAGAAAAGCACAAATATTTTTTGAGTGCTAGTAAGTTTTAAAAAAAAGTTGAAGTAGATACCACTTAATACCTTAAAAGGAAATATTTAGAATGTGAGGATGACTTGGTGGTAATATAAAAAAGAAATTGAAAACCTTGCTGTGTCCATACTTAGTTCCTCATAGGTCTGTAAGTTATATTGTGTTGTAGATGGTCGAATGTTATAAAATGAGGAAAAGGTTAAGTATTTCATCATTTTCATGGAAATAATGAGGTGAAAAGTGGGAAACTGTTGCGGTAGCTCTTTTTTATGTTGATTATTGGCAATTACCAAGCCTACTATCTGAAAAGAGCAGAAAACTCATGTTGGAAAATGTCCAGGTCACTTTTCTTTAGCTTTGATTCATCTCTAAAAAGTGAAGCATAGTTTAGAAAATTTTAAGAGATGTATATGACTGCATTTGACATTTCAAACACACACACACAAACTGAAGTAAAAAAATTAAGGATTGCTTCAATTAGCTAGAGATGAGATAATTGTTAACAAGTGAGTGGACTAGAGCTAATTAGGATTATAAAAATCAAAGATAAAAAGAGTGAAGTTAAGACAAAGGAGTGAGGGAAGGTATCCAGATAAAGATGGACAGCATGAAATAAGAGAGAAGATTTTTCAACTTCCTTTTGTTTGTGGGTTTTTTTTTTTTTTGACCTGAAGAAGCAGCAAAAATTAAGATGAATACTTCAGGATTACATCTGTGACACTTTGTAATCAGTCACCTAGCAAGAAATACTTTTTTGTATTGGTTATTAAATGCCAATCTCCTCTAAACTGAGGCAAGAATTTCGGGAGACACAGTAGGGAAAGGATATGGAAGGTAAATGATTTAGGAAAGACAAGAAGAGTTAAGTAGCAGTCAATAAGGTGACAGGGATTAGAAATGGAGACAAGTCGTAGAGACTATTAAGCAATAAGCCCTCTTAAAATCAGACGAGATTGTGAAAGGAAAGGACAAAAGGCAGAAGTAGTAGGATAACTCTATACTATTTTCTGGGGCACAAGTTGACAAGACTTTTTCTGCCAATGACCAGATAGCAAACATTTCAGGCTTTGTGGGCCACATAAATCTCTGTGGCATATTTTTTGTTGTTGTTGTTCCAGTCCTTTAAAAACTTAAAAATCTTTCCCAGCTTACAGTCATACAAAAACAGGCTGTAGGTTGGATTTTGCTTGCAGGCCATAGTTTCCTGACAGCTATAGAGAATAAGGGAAAAGAGAAGTCAAAGAGGAAGTAGCCATTCAGCTTAGCTATCTCTTCAGCACTCAAGCGCTGTGCTGGATGTACACACTACAGTAGCATAACTCGACAATGAAAAGTCAAGCCAGGTTATATTAATGTCAGTAGCCTTCTGGATTATTATTACATTCTGGTAGCACCATTCTAGAGACATGTCTGCCAGTATGGAAGAGATTCTTTGTAATGCCAAGGCAAGCTACAAAACAAAATCTCAAAGACAGAATTGCAGTTTCCAATTGGAGTTCTGATTATTACTCATAATAGCAGACCTAAGCTGTGTTACAAAATTCATCCACTGGATTAAGAAGACCAAATTTATTTCAATGAAAGATTGAATGGCTCAGGTGAGCTTTCTCCATAACCAAGTGTCCTGAACTGGGAGTCTGTTCTTTACTTGTGTGCCCATCTACTCCATAACCAACATCCTGTGGCAATTGGTTTTGTGATGCTCTCCCTCTTGCCCTTTCTCTCACCTTCATGCACTCCACTTAAGTTCTCAATGTAAGTTCTCAAGACTTTTCAGTTCTTACCTTACTTGAGTCATCAATTATGAGCTTGTAACTATCCAGATAAAATGCAAATGGCCATGATTCTTCTCCCAAATGATCTTTACTTTGCCCCCTCAACATTCTCATATTCCAAAATTCACTCCTGGTACTATAGCCTAAAGAAGTTCCTTTTCACCTACCAGAGTGAATTGATCCACTTTGTATTTGCTAATCCCAAACTCCTAATTTATCCCTGCCCCCACCTTTCCCTTTGGTAACCATAAATTTGTTTTCTATGTTTCTGACTCTGTTTCTGTTTTGTAAGTAAGTTAATTTGTATCATTTTATTTTGATTCCACATAGAAGTTATATCATATAATCTTTGTTTTTCTCTGTCTGACTTACTTCATTTAGTATGATAATTTCTAGATCAATCCATGTTGCTGCAAATGGCAGTTCATTCTTTTAGATGGCTGAGTGGTATTTCATTGTATATATACCACAACTTACTTATCCAATTATCTGTCTATGGGCATTTAGGTTGCTTCCATGTCTTGGATCTTGTAAATAGTGCTGCTGTGAATATTGGGGTGCCTGTATCTTTTCAAATAAAAGTTTCCTCCAGATATATGCCCATGAGTGGGATTGCTGGATCACAGAGACTCATAGCTTTGAAGATAACAGGTAAGCACTGAGAGATATAGGGGATAATGAGTTATGTTGTGGGTATTATATTATAATTACAGATTTGTTTCTGTAACAAATGTTGAAAGTATAACAAATGCACATTTATGTTACAAATAGGTTAATTACTATAGGATGTTTACACAATTTAACTCATTAGCATCCATTTTTCTAAGTAACTACATGTTATCTTCAAGCCTGTGAGTCTCAATATTTAATAAATATGTAACTATAACATATTGTATTTGAAGGGGTGTGTGTGTATGAGAGTGCCCAAGAATATGTGTGTGGTGGAAAGGGAGGGGAATAATAATATTTAATAATATTTAAAGGCTAAATAGAGTACATTAATCTGAAAGCAATGTGTAGGTTAAGACGTAAGTGAGAAAGGAGAGCGATATGGGCATGTGTTTGGAGGCTTTTGCAAAAATTCAGTAATGAAAGCTTAATAGGGGACTGGCATGGTACATGGAGAGATGAAGAGACTACAGCAGATTTTTTCACTCAGTAAATATTTACTGAGCACTTTCCAGAGGCTGAATCTTGGACACTCAATAGTGAACAAGAAGATGGTCCTATCTTCTTAGAACTGATATCTTAGCAAGAAATAATATAATTAACAAATAATCAATGGTAAAATATGACTACTACAACCAATGGTTGACAGCAGAAAAATGGGAGCTCTTAACGTAGTTTTAGGTATATAGAAAAAAAATTTTCCAGAGGAAATTTAAAATGAGAACCAAGGACAAATATTTTTCAGAGATACTAGCACAAGGAGCCAGAAGATTGTGTAGCACTGAGAAACGAAAAGACTTGTCAATATGGCCAAAATATAGGCTGCAAAGGGAAGAAGAGTTTGAAAAGTTGAGGAAGAACAAATGCCCAGACAGAAATGAAGAAAACCAAGAGAGTGTGTTTGTAGGAGAATCTAGCATAAAGGAAAATGTTATTGACTGTGGGCAATGCTTCTGAGGAACAATAATATTACTGCAGGTTCTTTGACATGGGAGGCAGATACTATTGTTCTTAATAAGAATAATTCCAGAATAATACTGGGGACAGATGCCACACTGCAGTGGGCTGAGGAGTGAGTGGATGTTGAGGAAGTGGAGATGCTGAATGGAGACCTATTGTAGAAGTCTACCTAATCCATTTATTATTGACTTACTGAGAACAATAAGATGGCTTTTGGAGTTCAAGTTACCGGGAAATGTGAGCATTGGTGATTACTACTGTGTAAACAATGGAAACAAGAAGACAATGAGATTATTTCTTTAAGACACTGAAAGAAAGTTACTAACAGCCTAGAATTCTACTCCAGGAAAAAATATCCTTCAGAAATAAATATGAAATGAACTTATTTTTAATCAAGCTAAAAAATGAAGGCCTTCAATCAGCAGATTCTTTTGTTCATATTACAAGAAATACCAAAGGATGCCCATCTGGCAAAATGAAAATGATCCCAGATGAAAATTTATAAACAATATCTGAAGCTCAGAATAAGACTGTCTTTCTATAGAGAGAATTTACCTTTGCTTCTGTCAGGCTGTTAGGGAAACTAGCAATTTTGGATCACCTTAACCCAAGCTCAAGGATCCAAATGATTTACAATTGGGCATCAGTCCCTGAGAGAGCTGCTTGCAGTTCACCCTGACTCCCAAGACAAGAGCTGCTTACTCCTTAAACTCTGAGCCAAATTTTCAAGAACTGCAGAGAAAGGTCCCCAGGAGAAAAATGGCCCTAGTTGCCAAGCTTATCTGTTTAGGCTTCAGTTTCTCCCCAGTCTCAGCCTTGTTAGCTTTCTAATACATTCAAATAGTATTTGCCTACTTTTTCTGATATTCATTCATGTTTTCTAGCGTATTTAGCAGGAGTGTTAGAAGGCATTATTTAATCCACTATTACCAGAAATAGGTGTCTGAAGTTTATGCTACGTAAATAACCAAATAACCAAACTTCAAAGATGTAGATTACTATATAACGCAGTCACATAAAAGAAATAGGACCATCACTCTAAACTTATCCTTGGACGTTATACTTTTGCCAGAACTACAGTAATAGATAGCCCGAATGGGGAACCATTTCTTTCAAAGGTGAAGCAAGATTTTCTGTCTTGCCAAATCGTTAGGATTTCTTTCTACTGAATTCTCAACTTCTATATACAATATTTTAAGATAAAAGTGAAAGAACACATATTCAAGAGAGGATACACATGCACAGCCATGGAATATAAAAATTTTTGATCAGTTCCATATGATAAAGCTACCAACGTAAATGAAAAAGTCTGAACTGATTTTTTTTTTCTGGTTAAAAAACAAACATTTAGACAATAAAAATATAAAGAGTAAAAATATCGCCTGTAATCTTAACACTCATTTGTAATCATAATGCACATTTTGTTACATAGTATTTCAGCTATTATTTTTTGGTTGCATTATATTTCACTTCCATAGTATACATTATATCTACTTAAATATGCTTAAAGTTTTCAAATAAAAATGTAACCATGCTGTAAAGGCTCTTTCATACTTTTTTTTTACTTAATGGTTTGGCAATTTTTTCATCTTAGTTAATTTGTATCTAACTCATCTCTTCTAACAATTGCTGAGTATTCCTTATTTGAACAATTATTTATTGATGGTCTTCAAGTAGTGTCTATTTTGCTATTTTATAAACGTTACTCTGATACTGGGGGTGGACTGTGCTGGTATGGTGAGTGGACTTTGGGTGGGGGTTTCACCATAGAGGACAGCTCAGTAGATGAGATCCATCAATAGGCCACTCATCCAGTGATGCAACTTTTACTCTAAAATCTTTTAAGACTCTCTTACAGCTGGGAAGCCTGGGATGGAAAGTTGGGGATCACTGTCCTGTGGCTTCCAGCTGGGTTCCCAAGGTCCTTTGATGTGTTTCTAACCAGCACTCTCTCTTCTCCAGTTCCTGTTGATGGGAACTTAGGGCTCTCCAAAAATTTTCAAAGCTGTTGTTGCTAGTAGAAAGGGAGGAAAGAGGTCAATAATGATGAATGTGTTATATAAATTCACAGTTCCCCTAGTCTTTTATTTATTTTGGATTTGTTGAGATGGTCTCAAGTTAACTGAAATGTTGCAAATCCCTCTCCCCTTTTTCACTCACCCAGCTGCCTTTGTTGAGGAAAATCATGGTAAAATACAAACTTCACTTAGTACATATTGTCCACCAGGTATTGTAAAAAAACAAGCAGTGGTCAGCCATTCTTGGAGACAGACTGAATGTAAGAGCTGTCTTTGCTTTATGTCCAGCTGTGCAGAACTTGGGTATTTCCTGAGTCCTTTTGGGGAAACCTAACTACTCGGTTTATAAGCTAAGCTATTCTCCTTTGTTAATGTTGAATAACAAGCCAATCAACATCAATCAAACTTTCCTTAGTCTAGGTCGTTGTACTTCAAACTTCCTGAAAAAAAAAGTTATGTTTCTTGATTATTGATAGCTTCTGCACTTTAGCAATGCTAAGTTCTTTTTTAAAATTTGCTTTGCTCTTCTATTTTTCATCATGTCAGTGGAATTTTATAGGGACTGTATAGACTCAAATCATTATTAAAATGGGATATTGGTCCTTTAACATTTAATGGGAAAGAATAAGAAAATAACTAACATCCTTGTTAGGAATGGACTGATTTGGTGGAATGTTGCCAATGGGGGGCCTTGATTTTTATTTTGGTCATGCCAAAGGAATGCCAAATGGCTGCTTTGGTATAAGGAGTGGAGTGTTAGGCAGGGAAGTAAATGGGTATAAAGGTATATATATCAAATACCTGTGTGTGTGTGCATGATATATATATATGTGTGTGTGATATATATGTCTGTGTATGATATATATGCATGTGTGTATATGATATATATGTGTGTGTGTGTGTGTGTGTGTGTGTGTGTGATGTGTGTGTGTATATATATGATTTACTTTCTTGACTTCAGTTTTGTGAAGAACAGATTCAGTAGTTGAATTACCCTGTGGGTAGAATTGTGATTATTGCTCTTTACCCTGTGGATAGAATTATGAATTTTGTTTATTTTAGATGGATTTTTATTTTAGATAGAATTTTGTTCTTTTAGATACTAACAACTTATTGATGAATTCAAGAGAAGTTCTTTATCTGTCATCGGGATGAAGCCAATTAATTTTTTAAGAGCTGACTTTCTGAATTGGTTAACTTATAAGTTCCTCACATAGGCTTGGATAGAGTTTGAGTTGCTGCTGGCTGGCAGCCACTCCTGAAGGAGACGAAGGGAGTTGTGCTGGCAGCCAAATGAATTTGTCCTGCTTGTCCTCTCTGGCTGAGTGCTATGTGGTGCCAACTTCTAGTCCTCAGTTTGATGTCATCTTATAAATTTCTCCAAACAAGTATTCTGATTCCTCCATGTGATCTTATGAAACTTCTTCATGAATCTTTGATTATGTGAACATTTGTATGTATTATATATTTTTTCTATGCCCAAACAGATCTTGGATGAACTTATTACACTAAAAAAAATAACTATCTGGGGTCATTAATTAAGTTATTTCTAATGCCAGAGTCAGTAATTTTTCTAGCTTAGTAGAATCTGTGGTACTCTGTCTTATCTCCTTTCCTGGGTTGTTGCACCCATACCCTAGCTGCTGGCAGTGTTGGCCACAAGTATATCACAGCTCTCACCCCACTCCCATCTCCTAGCCCCCATCTCCTATCTCCCATACCCTGAGAAATACCCTTGGCTGATGAGGGAAGTCTAGCCAGGGGGGCTGTGACACTCCTTACCCCACTTCAGGGATGGCATTTAGACCAAGTCTGACTGATACAAGAGTACAGAAGTCTAGCTTCATTGCCTCAAAAAGGGGCAACACTGTGGTGCGATTTGTATTCCAGACTGCTGGCAATCTGCATGGATCAGCCCATGGCTAGACTTTACCTGAGACTGCATTCTTTTTTTTTTTCCTCCCATTTTTATTGAGATATGATCAACATACAGCACTGTTTAAGGTGTACAGTATAATGATTTGATTTACATACATCATGACATGATTACATGATTATCATAATAAGTTTAGTGAACATCTATCATCTCATATAGATATAAATCTAAAGAAATAGAAGAAATTTTTTCTTTGTGCTGTGAACTCTTAGGATTTACTCTTGACAATTTTCATAAATAATGTGCAGCAGTGCCAATTGTACATACCATGTTGTACGTTACATCCTAGTATTTATTTACCTTATAACTGAAAGCTTGTACCTTTTGACTGCCTTCCTCCAATTCCCGCATCTTCCCTCTGGTAACAAGTCTGATTTCTTTTTCTATGAGTTTGTTTTTGAAGTATAATTGACCCATAACACTATGTTAGTCCCTGTTACATACCACAGTGATTCAGTATTTCTATACATTTCAAAATGATCATCACAGTAAGTCTAGATACAATCTGTCACCACAGAAAGATATTACATAGTTATTGACTGTATTCCCCACACTGTACACTGTATACTCTTGACTCATTTGTTTTGCAGCTAGAAGTTTGTGCCTTTTAATCTTCCTCACCTGTTTCTTTCCTCCCTTATTCCCCTACCCTCTGGCAACCACTTGATTGTTCTCTATAGCTCTGTTTCTAGTTTGTTATGTTTGTTCATTTGTTTTGTTTTGTTAAATTACACATATAAGTGAGATTATGCAATATTTGTCTTTCTCTGTCTGACTTACTTCACTTAGCATAATATCTTCTAGTTCTACCCATGTTGTTACAAATGGCAAGATTTCCTTCTCTTTTATGACTGAATAATACTACGCTACATATACATGTGCCATGTACCACATCTTCTTTGTCCATTCATCTATTGATGGGCACGTAGATTATTTCTACATCTTGGATGTTGTAAATAATGCTGCAATGAACATAGGGGTAAACATATCTTTTCAAACTTGTTTAATGTTTTCTTCAGATACGTACCTGGGAGTGAAAGTACTGGATCCTGTGGTAGTTCTATTTTTAATTTTTGAGGGATCTCCATACTGTTTTCAAGTAGTGGCTGAACTGCTTTACATTCTCACTCACAGTATATACGGGTTCCCTTTTCTCCACATCCTTGCTGACACTTGTTATTTGTTGTCTGTCAGGAGATGTTTATTCCGACAGGTGTGAGATATCTTACTGTGGTTTTGATTTGCCTTCCCCTTACGATTAGTGATGTTGAGCATCTTCCCATATGCCTGTTGGCCATCTGTATGTCTTCTTTGGGAAAATGCCTATTCAGATCCTCTGTCCATTTTTTAATTATTTTTTTTAAATGTTGAGTTGTATGAGTTCTTTGTATATTTTGGATATTAACCTCTCATTGGATATATCATTTGCAAATACCTTCCCCTATTCAGTAGGCGGCCTTTTTATTTTGTTAATAGTTTCCTTCACTGTGCAGAATCTTTTTAGTTTGATGTAGTCCCATTTGTTTATTTTTGCTTTTATTTCCCTTATCTGAGTAGACATATCCAAAAATATTACTAAGACCAATGCTGAGGCCACATTCTTGATCAGCTCTTTCTCCTTCCTTATACTGCTTCACTGCCACCTTGTATGTATTCTTGAAGAGATCTTCCTCTTCCATCTGAAACCCTGGATGGGCTTTGCTTTTAGGGAAACTGACCTAAGATGGTACTAAGGGTGGTCTGAGGAAGCAGACTCCAAGAATGAGATCCTGGAGTTAGAAACTTGAGGGCTGGCTTGCTACAAATAGCTCATTGCTGGTGATAGGTAGGTGGAGTTTGCATAGCTTTGGCATACACCACAGTGCAACTGCTAAAACTGTCACTGAGACCAACTGGGATAGGCCAGGGGGAAAAGGAGATGAACTGGCTTCTGCACAATCTCTGGCATTTCAGAGGTACAAGAGAAATATAAATTATAAAGACTGTGGAATTCAGAAGCTATTTCTGAATACCATTGGTGCTTTGAAGAGATGAAATAACAGGCCCAGGGCAATCAAACACCAATTTAAAGTCAAGTATGAGAGTCAGAGGACCTCTTTGGCAGCTTTTAAAGGGGCCTTCAGCTCCTGCAGCTGGAGGGCAGATAGAACTGAAGACCAGGCATAGGCATAATTGTAAAAGTCACAGAACTCAAGAGTAAAGCTTAATTCTCAGCCGAGGAAAGTTTCATATGCTAAGGCCAGAGACCTGAAAGGTAAAGAAGGTGACACTGAAACCTGGGATAGGGTTATCTGGGTTTATATGCATGCAAATCTTGGACTCCCAGATTCCCTTGAAACTTCTAGGCTTGTATGTGTGGTCCAAGCTCCTTTATTGAAAGATAGAGCATCCCCTACATACCTCCTAATTGAAGTCTGTACAGAAAAATGAGGCAGATGCTCTGCAAAATAATGCTACCTTCCCAAATCTACCTCCTTCTCCTCTCTTGGCCACGTAACCAACAACTAAGATTACATCTCAGCGTAACCCAACTGTTAAAGTACTGCTAAGGGAGGGGATGGATTATATGTCAATAGAATTGCAGGAATGACTAACAAGTATGACAGTAACTAGGAAAGTATTCCTGAGAGTGGGTTCTGAAGTTGTTGGTCAGGATGGTAGGGTGAAACATAAGGCTGAATAAGGGAGAGTATGTCAACATGGGGGTACCTTCCTTTGATACAGAACTTAACACCCTGAAAATGGTTCTCATGCACTGCTTGCAAGCTTCTTGGGAGCTTGAAAATGAATGCCTTACATTTAATGTTGTAGAAATGCCAGACTGCTTTGGCAAATTGGAAGTGATCAAAAGCTCAGAAAATAGGGCACTCTAGAAGGGACTGACTAAATAAACCTGGGGAACTCATCTGCTGATTTTGTTTTTCAGAAGGTCTAGAGTCCATTTATGAAGGGGACACCAACATAATTTAGAAGCTCATAGTGGTATTTTGTAGGTTGAGATGATTGTAGGAGAAATATTATAGCAGAATTGGACTAGATTGATAGATAATGGTATTCAATATATTGCTTACATAGAATTGAGCATGTACTCAATATGTAGAATAGTGTTATCAATTTATTTATCTACCTACCTACCTATCATCTGTTATCTATCTATAATCAGATGTGGCCAAGAATGGATATGCAGAAGGCTGAGATCAGCCACCCCAACCGAAAGTTATGATCCTTTGCCAAGTTTCCAGACCCGCACAGGTATTAGGCCTAGATTCATCCACTTAAGGAGAAATCAGTTTCCCTTCCCTAAGGAAGGCCTTGTAGCATCACTGAAATTATATATTGCTTCTTTAATCATATGCATGAGTAACTGTACACTGAGGAAAGGGGACTATCCAGATCTTTTGAGGACCTTTGGATACACTATCCAAGTTGATGCTGATGTTCAAGGAACCAGATTTACTTGCTAGTCAGTTTTCTGGTATGGGAGTATATAATCATAATGGACATACTTAACAGTTGGCAGAGCTCTCTTATGGCTCTTTGACTAGCTCAGTAGGAACAACTGCAGTGAAAGTAAAAGTGCATGAAACTGCCCCACTAAAACCAATATAATAAATCAAAAAACATATTGTATCCATGGGCAAATGGAAGAGATTAGTGCCATTCTCAAAGCCTTAAAGGCTGTAAGGATTGTGGTACCATTATCTTCATTTAATTCATCAATTTAACCCATGTAAAAACCAGATGTATCATGAAAGATGACAGTGGATTAACCATTAAGTTAACCAAATGGTAATCCCAGTTGGCAGTTGTGTTAGATATGATGTCTTTAGTTGAGAAGATTAACACAGCTTTGGATATATGGCTGTTGAGATTTGGAATACATTCTTTTCCATACATGTAAAAAAGAGGATCAGAAGCAGTTAACACTGACATGACAGACAATATACACTTACAGTCTCTCCTTGGAGCTATGTTAAATGTCTCATAATATATTTTATATATTGAAATTGTCAATATATTTCAGTGGTGCAAGGATCATCTGGATGTAGTGCAGAGTATCATATTGGTTCAATATATTGTTGGCCAACAAGTGGCAATGATTATCAGTTCCTTGGTAAAACATGTGTGCTCCAGAGGATGGGGGATAAACCTCACAAATATTTAGGGACCTTTAGTAATGACACAATTTAGAGGGGTTGGAGTTCGGTGACCTAGGAATGCAAGCGTATCTCTTCCAAAGTAACAGAGTGTAGAAGATAGACTCTACTAGTATTCAGAAGCTGCCTCAGTGTACAGACTTTTTGTAGAGGAGTGGTTCAGTTGTCTAGGTCACAACAGGACATCCTCTCTCAAATAAAGAACAAGTTATTGTACCTTACAACTCCTTCTACTAAGAATCATATCTCTTGGCAGATGTCTTCAGGTTTTGGAGGCAGAATATTCTGCATTTGGGAATACCACTCTAACCCATTCATCATAGACGTAGAAGCTGCTAGATTTTTCAAAAGGCCCAGAGCAAGAAATCACTCTTCAGGTGGTCCAGCTGTGGTTCAAGTAGGCTGCTACTAGCCATATGGTCAGGCATACCTCAGACATACGTCACACATACTTGATAAATACCAAGAGGTATTTATGGTAGAAAATCATGCTACATGGAGACTCTATCAAGCCCCAATAGGAGAGCTGCAATATAGACTCCTGAAGTTCTGGAGCAAGGACATGCCATACACAGCAAAGACAATTTCTACAAATAAATGCCAAACCATTCTACATATGGTATACTAGTAGGCCTTCCTAGAAATGAAGCATCTAACAATGGAATCTCAAGTGACAATGCAGCTAGAATTTCTCATCATGGGCAGAGCAATGTTATACTACCAAGAAATAAAATTGGGTAGGGTGGGCCCAGCATCAATCCAATATAAGACGGAAGTGACATATCCAGGATATGTAAGCTCAGGCAGGTTCAGAGGGTTCATGGGAGCTGCACAAACAAGGTAGCTCAAACTCCCTGTTACTTATCACTGTTGTACCAGCAACTTCACCTTAGCTCATACCAATGGCTTTATGATGGACACTTAATGAAATCAGTTCCCCCTTCCATGGTGGGCTCAATGCCCCATCTTCTAGGGGAGCTATGAAAAGATACTCTTTAGCTCTCAGATCTTTTAGGGATTGTCTAAGCTGTAGAGAGATGCCTCACCCATGGTCATTTCTCTTACCAGTAAATGCAGATATAAATGTCTGACCACTTTGGCCTAATTCAGGCTAACTCTGAAGGGCCAATTTCGGTATTACCAGAGATATTTATGGAGTTGGCCAAGGCTGCATTAGAACTTGACTTCTTCTGAGTCCTACTTCCTTTTTCTCCTTTCCACAGATGTTGATCCCATGAGAAATCTTTAATAAACATCCCATATTCTAAATACTATTACAGAATCTACTTCTAAGGTAACACATGCTGTGACAGACATAGGGGTTTCCTGTGACCAAGTATCAGAGAGGGGTTAAACAAATCTAAGCTTGGTTCACAGATAAGTTGATATGTTGGTGCAATCCTAAAATGAGTAGTTGATACATTATACTTCCATTCAAGTGTGGCTTTGAAAGATAATGATGAAGGAAGGAAAACCTATCAGTTGGAAGGGCTTTGGGCAGAGCTCCTAGTTATTGTGTAAAGAGAGATGAGGTAATAATATTCATGAATTCATAGACAGGGGTAAATAATTCAGATGGTTATTCAAGGGGTCTGGAAGAAGAAATAGTGTGAGATCAAGGTTAAAGATGTTTGAGAAGAGACATGGATGGAGTGGAAAGGTAACATAAAGCTCTTTTCGTTGTACAGCAGGGTGGGCCCCTGTACAGAAGCAGCACTAAACAACCAAATGGACAGGATAACTTGGCCGGTGGTTATCAGTTAGCTTCTCTCCCTGACCATGACAATGATGGCATCGTGGGCACATGAAAGGGAGAGCCATGGTGGCAGAAATGAAATCTATGTGTATTTCCAAGAACATGTGCTCTGTCTCATCAAGACCTGTCTAGGTACTTGCTACTCTTGAATGCTTTACCTGTGAGCAACAGAGATTAGTGTTGAATGTCTTATATGATGCCATACTCCAAGGAGACCAGTCAGCTTCTTGGTGCCATTTTTAAAAAATAGGATGCTTTCTATCTTGAAAAAGGCAAACTTTATTCTGACAAGGACTGATCATACATATCCTCCTTTCTTGTCCATAGGATTTTAACGAATATCATACTCTAGTTGCTCATGAAGTGTTTGATTTACTGGCATGAGGTCCTGTATGAAAACATCTCACACTAAGAGATTCTTTTTTTTTTTTTTTTCACAAAGAAGGTAGAAAAATGGGCACATGACCGTGGGAACCATTGATCTCATCATCTTCTGTACCATCCGGTAATTGTTATCCTGTTAGAATAGTGGAATAACCTTTAAAAGATGTAGATGAGGTACTGGTTTGGGGACGACAGCTTGAAAGATTTTCAGAACTATTTTTCAGAACGTGATACACTCTTAAACTAACATCCATTGTGTGTTGCTATGTCATAAAAAGGTAGAATTCATGATGGTATGGACTGAATGGTATTTCCCCCACCCAAATTCATATATTCAAGCTCTAACCCCCAACTGACTATTTTTGGAGATAGAGCCTTTAAAGAGGTTATTAGAGCTAAAGAAGGTCATGAGGGTGAGAACCTAATCCAATAGGACTGGCATCCTTACAACAGGAGGAAGAGATTCCAAGGATGCATGTGCACAGAGAAAAGGCCATGTGAGGACCCAGTGAGAAGCTGGCTATCTGCAAGCCTAGGAGAGAGGCCTCAGGAGTAATGAACCCTGCCAACATCTTGTCTTGGACCTTCAGACTCCAGAACTGTGAGTAAATACATTTCTGTTGTTTGAGCCACCCAGGCTGTGGTATTTTGCTATGTCAGCCCTAGCAAACGAATACACATGACTTTGGGAACTAAGAGGTGAAAGTAGGCGTGGCTCTACTCACTGTCATTCCTGCTGACTTGCTTGGGGAATTTGTGCTTCCTGACCCTGAAACATTGAGCTCTGTGTGTCTAGAGGAGCTGATTTTCCAGATGAGGTCCTTTCCACCTGTGGACACAAAAAGATTCCTAGTAAATGTAAATGTACAACTGCCACCTGGTGGTTTTAAGCACCTCGTGCTGGTAGACCAGCGGACACAAACAAGAGTAATTGACCTTTGCCTTCTTTGGGAGTCAGGAAATCTGAGAGCAGGGAAGATTGTGTTTGGACTTAGGTGATCCAGGAGTGAGGAAGTGGTGGTGTCTCTGGGTCCTCTCATGTTCATTTGTAACTGTAAATGGGCAAATACAGCAACCATGATCTTCTTAATGATGACAGTGTAACAGGGGTTCAACCCTCCAGGGTGAACCTCTGTGTTCCTCCACCAGGTGGACTACTAAGGCCAGTGAAGTGCTAGAGAGAGAGAGGAATATAGAAAGGGTGATAGAGGAGGGAGATGAATATTCTTTTTTGCCGTAAGATCAACTGCAGCAACTAGTAAGTTTCCTCAATTATTGTGACCATAGAACCTTGGAGAATCTGCCTTGATGGAGTAAATCTGATGTAAGAAACAAGTGCATTCAAGCGGATGCTGCAGATACTCAGCCCAGATTCCGTTTATTGGCCCCTTTATTGTCCCCCATCTGCCTGGAGTGTTGGCTACTCACAGCTCACAGCTACCCCCTTCTCTGGAGATTTGCCCTCAGCTGAGATTCTGACTCACCCAGGAGGTTACACACCTCCCACCTTCTGGGGGTGGCCACAGCTAATGAACCCCAAATGGGGGTACAGCAGGCTGGCTCTCTTGTCTTAAGGAGGGGCATATTTGTCGTGCAGTTTCTGCTTCAAACTCCCTTCCCGCCCATGTTGAGGATCAGGCCAAGACTAGACTATCTGAGACCACATCTTTGCTCATTTATTTCCTCTCCTGTTTTTCTCCTTCCTTTGCAAGCTTTACCTAAAGATTATGACCTTAGTGCATCTTGTGCATCCAATTTGCTTTCTTAGGCTCTGTTTCTAGGGACCTGGACCTAAGACAATTAGTAATAAGATAAGTTCAAGCAAGCACATCAATAATCTTGGCTTGATACAGCAGCTTTTCTGAGTCCAGCACTCTCCTATCACTGTGGAGGGATACAGTGACATGAGGCAGAGCCTTTCCTTTCATTGAACTCACCATCTAGTTTGGAAGTAAAAACCTAGTTGTGTGCACAACTTAAACTTGGGATGCAGCACTATATGGTACCAAATTGACAAGAGGTAAAATTGGAGTTCAGAAAAAAAGGAGTGTATTCCTCAGAGAGCTACATACCTGAAAGCTATCAAATTGCTTGCTATGTGAAAGAATTTTCACTACTCTAATTTGAAAATTTGTGTAAGGTTGACAACATGTATTAAAGTGATATAGTCGGTGAAATGTTAATTTACTGCATTAGTAAGAATTGAAATAAAGCATATACATTTCCAAAATATTAGCATCTGAATCGATGCTCTCATGCTATAAGGCATTTATTCGCTATTGAGCTAAAGCTCAAAGCACAGTACCCAGATGCTGCTACACACCAAGAGCACAGAGCACGTTGCTGCTTTTCCTCAGGAACTGTCAGATAGCAGCCACAGGGGGCAATGCAAGCTCAGCAGTAGCATTCTCAGCTCCCTGTCTGCACCAGTGAAAACTGTCCTTTCAAGGCATGGCTGGTTTATTATTCTTGTTTAAAACAGGTTGAATCTTTACAGTTTCACAATGTCTTAGAGTGCATAATTACTTGAAGGTTTGGGGTAAGCCATATGTGGAAATGTAAAAGAGTTGAATTTAGAGAAAAATATTTTATAAAGATACAGAGAATAAATGGGGAGGGAGAGGCTTTGAGTTCACAGTTGACACAAAAGTAGAACAGAAGTTTGTAGCTAATACGCAAGGAATCTAATCTGCTTCACTAATTTTTGTCTGTCAAATTCCTATTTTCTGGAAAAAAAAAAGTCTGCAGAAAAGCAACCTGATTCTTATTTAAATTTTGTAATATTTCTTAATGACTTTGATGTCTGAATATTGTGAATGAAGAGACAATTGTTGAACAAATAAAATAGTTCTCGCAAATCATTTTAAGGAGCATATGCATGTCACATATTTCTGTGCTCTTATTTTAAGGTTTGAGAGTCAGTGTACAAACATATGAATATGGATGCATATTGATGAGTATGATTTTTCCTGCCCATCATTATAAAAATACCTTTCCTAGTTGAACTGTTAATGAAATGATGAAGAAATCTGAGGTGAACATTAGCAGTCTATTTTCATTTTGTTTCATCAAAAAGAATCTATTTTACAATTACTATTTACTTGCAATAACCTGCAGCACAAAATGATTTAATGTTCAATATGTGCATTAAAATGCACTTGCTTTTTTTTTAATATGTAAAAGCTGATGGAAATTTCATTTAAGCACAATTCCTGTATCACAGATTTTAAGCAAAATGAAAGGAAGTTAGGGTACCATTTAAACATGGCTATAAAAATAATTTCTTTCAGTGGCTGGAGGGAAGGAAGGATTGGTCAAAGTAATTTTTATCTTCGATGGGATTCCTCACTAGTCTGCTTTCCTATTTGGCTTAATGCATGCCACAATAATCATGCTATTTCTTCCTAGCATTTTTCTAGCTCACAGTAATAAGAATAATTGCATGATGTTTATATTCTAAAGTACCTTTTCTCACTAAGTTCAGAAATCCTTTCTGAGTATTAATTCTCACAAGATTTTTGCGTGGCACTCAGGGAGGTGTACTATTACCTTGTTATTCTCCTTTTGACTACAAGGATAGTAAGGCACATATGCAGTAAATGATACACAAGACAGAGACAGGATGCCAGAAACAGCTCAGGACCTGACTTCTAGTGCAAAAACCAGGCCATGCTTTGTAGGAATTATTAATGCAGTTGATGATTTAATCATGGCAGTTAATAACTATCTTTTAAGTCTTTGTTTTCAGTCCTAAAAAGTTAACACTGACAAGAAGGAAAAATTTCATAACTTGGAGTAAGTTAATTCTGTTGCATCCTGGGTAATATAGATTGTAAACAAGCAAGTTGTAAATAACTGTAATAATAGGAATGTTATTGACAATAATTTGAAGTGTGAGTGTTTAACGGCATAGATGTAAAATTCATAACAATTAAGACACACACAAAAAACTTTTAAATCATGGCCTACTTATAAGTTGCTAGGAAGAAAAAAAAACTAGCTATGTAATTTGAGTATAGAATCAAAGCTGTTTAAATTTATGGGATAGGCCCTTACAATGTAAAAGGTTTCAGAGACTCAAAATGAATTCCAGCTGGGATTATCTTTTTTAAAGGACATCCTTTGCTTGTGTTTGTAACTGGATAAATTTGAAATCATGAAATGCAACTTCTGCCAATTATTACTACAGAGAAATTTCTTCACGCATGCACAAAAATTTATTGATTGGGGCTCAAAGATATTCAGTTAGGCCTGGAACATGATATGTACTCAATATATGTTATTTAGCAAATACATGAATAATGTCTTTTTAGAATTCTTACCCAGATTATTTTAATATTTTTTAAGGATCACAATTATATGTATGTTTAGTATTCTTATCTTTTAAGGATATCTGAAAGAGATTATCTATTCTCTTTCTAAATAGTCTCTAAATATTTCATTTATATATGAAATAATTTGAAGTTTGTAATTTGCTTAAACATAAATCTGGAGGGATGAGGAGGGTCTGACTCAAGGCTGGCCATGATTTAGTGACTGTTGAAGCTGTATGATAAGTGCATCAGGATCAAGTGTATTCTTTATTTTTTATATTTAAAATTTTCTATGGTAAAAATGTTTTAAATATAAAAAGTCATTTCCACAAATACTAGATAAGAGATTGTTTTAAATCTGTTATAAGAAAATACGTCTCACTTATTTTGAATTTAACTTTATGGGAACCTAATCTATCAAGAACATGGTCAAGGAGAGTGATGTCAGCATCATGGTGGTGTGAGAAACTTTCTTTGTTCCTCCCTTTCGATCTACAACTAGTAAAACATCCATAATCAACAAAGTTTCCTCTACCCAACACACCAGTACACCAGAGACATTCACATATCTGTCCATCTGAAGGCGGGTGGACCTCAGAGGAGGCAGAATAGGGGAACAGCAGAGACAGTGCCTATGATCCTGTCCCCCCAGCCACAGTGGCTGACCTAGCAAGCCCCTGAGAAACTGATAGTAGCAGGGGAGGTGGCACACATGACTCCAGCCTCCTGGCCACAGTGGCACCGATGGCCACAGGAAACTGGACAGCAGCAGTCACAGGGTCTGAGACCCCTGTCCTTCCACCTTTAGCAGCACCTATAACTCTGGCCCGTGCCTCAGGTGGTGGTGCCCATAAACCTGACAACTCTGGAAGCAGTGGAGGCACATTCAACTTTGACTTCCTCCCAGCCTCCCCCTCTCCCCATGGGTGGCAGTACCCATGACCCAAGAGAACTTGAATGCAGCAGAGGCATCTGCCATTGTAATATCCCCAGTGATGACACCAGTGTCAGCAGTGACCCTGGCAGCAGCAGGGCACCAATGTCCCCAGAGACACAAGCAACAACAAGGGTACCAGTGACACCCTGGCAGAAGTGGTGGGGAGTGGAAAGTGCCAATTTTCAAATGTAGCCAGAGGCAGTTCAGGTATGAGAAACCAAAAACTTGTGCTATAATGCTACCCACTGAAAAACAAGAGAAAGGCCTCTAATTACCAATCTGTTGAATTGTTAGAATCAAAGTTTAAAAAAAAATCTAATAAGAAAGGTATTTAATATTTCAAATGAGCTGACAGAAAAATAAGTCATCAAGTACTATGAAAAACCATGGTAACATGGTATCACAAAAAGAAAAAAAAATATAATTCTCCAGAAGCCAAACTTAAAGTCACAGAAGTCTGTGATCTAATACTTCGAGAATTCAAGATAACTATCATGAAGAAATTCAGCGAGCTACAAGAAAACTCAGAAAGGCAGTTCAATGAGCTCAGGTATAAAATTAATGAACAGAAGTGAAACTTTACCAAAGAGATTGGAACTCTATAGAAGAATGAAGTAGAAATTCTAGAGCTGAAGAACTCAATAGATAAGATGGAAGAATGCAATAGAAAGCACTGAAAATAGAACAGACCATATGGAGGAGAGAATCAGCAAGCCTGAAGGTAGAAATCTAGAAATAATTCAAGTAGAAGAGAAGAGATAACTAAGATTTTTTAAAATGAAGAAAGAAGAGATGGAAGATGATACTCCAAGCAAATAACAGACAAAAGGGAACATGATAACCATACTCAGACAAAGTAGACTTCAAGCCCAAATGGTAACAAGAGGCAAAGATGGATATTATATATTGATACAGGAATGATCCATTGAAAGACACAACACTTATTAATATATATGCACTGGAAAAGTCACGAATATGACAAGACTAAACAACATGCTACTGAAAAACTACTGGGTCAATGAGAAATCAAAGAAGAAATAAAAAATAGCTGAAGACAAATAAAAATAAAAATTTGACATATCAAAATCCATGGGATGCAGCAAAATTAGTACTGAGGGAAGTTTATAACATACAGGTCTACCTCAAGAAACAGGAAAAATCTCAGCTAACCAATCCAACCTTATACCAAAGGAGATTAGAAAAAGAGGAACAAATGAAGCCCAAAGTTAGCAATGGGGGGAAATAATAAAAATCAAAGTGGAAATATATGAAATAGGGACTAAAAAGACAATAGAAAAGATCAGTGAAACTAACAATAGCTCTTTGGAAAGAAAAACAAATTGACAAACTTTTAGCTAAACTCACTAAGGAAAAAAAGAGCAGTTTCAGATAAATAGAAACAAAAGAGGGGAAATTACTATGGATACCATAAAATACAAAGGATTATAAGAGAATACTGTGAACAGCTATACACCGACAAATTGGATAACCTAGAAGAAACTGATAAATTCTTAGAATCATACAACCTTCCAAGACTGAATCATGAAGAAATAGAAAACTTAAACAGATTGATCACTAGTAACGAGATTAAAACAGTAATCAAAAACCTCCCCCGAAACAAAAGTCCAAGATGAGATGGCTTCCAAGGTGAGTTCAACCAAACAACCCAGGAAGATTTAATACCTATCCTTCTCAAACTCTTCCAAAAAATTGAAGAGGAAGGAATGCTTTCTAAATCATCTTATGAGACAAGCATTACCCTTATACTGAAACCAGAAAAAGACAACACAAAAAAGAAAATTACAGACCAGTATCTCTGATGAATATAGATGCAAAACTCCTCAACAAAATATTAGCAAACTGAATACAACAATACAACAATACATTAAAAGAGTTACACACCATGATCAAGTGAAATTTATTCCATGAATGCAAAAATGCTTCAACATTTGTAAATCTATCAATGTGATATACCATGTTAATAAAATGAAAGATAAAAATCATGATTATCACAATAGATGCAAAGAAAATGTGACAAGATTCAACATCCATTTATGTTAAGAGTGCTCAATAAAGTGGGTATATAAGTAATGTATACCAACATAATAAAGCTACGTGTGACAAACTCACAGCTAAATCATATTCAGTGGTGAAAATGTGAAAGCTATCCCTCTAAGATCAGGTTCAAGACAGGGATGTCTACTCTCCCCACTCTTATTTCAACATAGTATTGGAAGTCCTAGATAGAGCAGTTAGGCAAGAAAAAAGAAATAAAAGGCATTCAAATTGGAAAGAAAAGTAAAATTGTCACTATTTGTGGATGCCATAATTTTATGTATAGAAAACCCTAAAGACTCTACCAAAAACTATTAGAAATAAAATATAGTAAAGTTGAAGGATATAAAATCAATATACAAAAATATGTTCAGCTTCTGTACACTAACAACAAACTAGTAGAAATAGAAATTAAGAAAACAATCTCATTTACAACTGTAACAAAAAGAGTGAGATACCTGGGAATAAATTTAACCAAGAAAGTGAAAGATCTATATACCAGAAACTATAAGATTTTGAAAGAAATTCTGAACACAAAGAAATGGAAAGATATTCTATGCTCATGGATTGGAAGAATGAACATATTAAAGTGTCCATATTACCTAAAGCAATCAATAGATTCAATGCAATTCCTATCAAAGTCCCAATTACACTTTTCATAGAAATAGAACAAAAAATTCCATTTCTGTGGAACTACAAAAGATCCCAAATAGCCAAAGCAATCCTGAGAAAAAAGAATAAAACTGGAGGTATCACAATCTTTGATTTCAAGTTATACTATAAAGCTATAGTAGTAAAGCTATCAAAACAGTATGGTATTGGCAGAAAAAGACACACTGATCAATGGAACAGAATTGAGAGCCCAGCAATAAACCCACACATATATAGATAATTAATTTATGACATGGGAACAAAGAACATACAATAGAAAAAGAGCAGTTTCTTCAATAAATGGTTTTGGAAAAACTGGATAGCCACATGAAAAAGAATGAAATTAGGCCACTATTTTATACCATACACAGAATTAACTCAACATGGATGAAAGACTTGAACATAAGGCCTGATACCATAAAACTCCTAGAAGAAAACATAGGCAGTATACTGTTTGACACTGGTCTCAGCAGTATCTTTCTGTACAGGTCTCCTCAGACAAGGGAATTGAAAATAAGAATGAACAAGTGAGACTACATCAAATTAAAAAGCTTCTGGATAGCAAAGGAAACAATCAACAAAACAAAAGACAACCTATGGAATGGGAAAAGATATTAGCAAATTATTTATCTAGTAAGGAGTTAATATCCAAAATATATAAAGAACTCATACAGTTCAACAATAAAAAAACAAATAGCTCAATATAACATTGGGCAGAAGATCTGAATAGACATTTTCCCAAAGAAGACATACAGCTGGCCAACAGGCACATGATAAGATGTTCATCATAACTGATTATTAGGGAAATGCAAATAAAAACCACAATGAGATATCACTTCATGCCACTAGAATGGATAGTATGAAAAATACAGGAAATAACAACTGTTGGAGAGGATGTGGAGAAAAGGGAACACTTACACATAGCTGGTGGGAATGTAAATTGGTGTAGCCACTGTGGAAAACAGTGTGGGAATTCCTCAAAAAACTAAGAATAGAACTGCCATATGATCTGTCTATTCCACTTCTGTGTATTTACCTGAAAAATATAAAAAACACTTATTTAAAAAGATATATAGACCATTATGTTTATTGAAGCATTATTTACGATTGCTAAGATATGGAAATAACCTAAGTGCCCACTAACAGATGAATAGATAAAGAAGACGTGGTGCATATATGTATACAATGGAATACTACTCAGCCATAAAAAGATAACATTTTGTCATTTGCAACAACATAAATGGACCTTGAGGCTACTATGCTTAGTGAAATACGTCAGAGAAAGACAACTATCGTATGATTTCACTCAAGTGTGGAATAGAAAACAAAGCAAAACAAAATAAATGAACATAAAAACCAAAAACAAACACAGATACAGAGAACAGATTGATGGCTACCAGAGAAGAAGCAGGGTAGGGAGAGGGCAAAATGAGTAAAGGGGGTTAAGTGTATGGTGATGGGTGGAAACCAGACTTTTGGTGATAAACACACTGTGATGTATACAGAAGTTGAATTATAATGTTGTACATGTGAAACTTATATAACGCTACAAACCAATGTTATCTCATAAAGAAAATAATAAATAAAAGTGAAAGTATGAAAAAGAGAACATGGTTAAGAAATGAAACATAATCATGAAAAAGGGGGTCCCTCACGAGTCAGTATGAATATCATAAGATAATATACTGACACATTATTTGAAACATTCTAATAAAAGATGCTACTTAACTAGGTTAAAAGAATTAATAGTTTGAGCATTCATAGACTTAGGGTCAAATACTTACCCTAGAATTTACTAACTTGGTAATTTATTTCAATTCTGTAAGTTTCTATCTCATCGTATATAAAACAGTTATGATAATATCTCCCTTAAAGGGTTTTAATGAAGTTTGTATGTGATTAAGGTTTTGCCTGGTACTTGGTAGGTGTTTTATAAAATGGTAACTAAAAGTTTTAGGCTCGATTATCTCATTTTTGAGACCACTCAAAATTAAAGTCAGAAGCAGTTACATGGTTTTCAATGAAGGATGAGAACCTTTCAGAACACCTAGTAGGAAAACATGATCAGAAAAATCCACAAGAAGAAATAAGCTACTTCATAAAGGCAAGGATTGAGTCTCTTTTACTATAGTGACTCAAAACCCTACATTTCTTGCTCACAGTTTTGTACACCTTTATATCACAGCACAGGGCATAGTGATATAGTTATAAAGAATTACTAAGATAAGTTAACACACAAACCTAACACCTCTGAGGCTTAACACAATGAAAGCTGTTGTTGTTGTTGTTGTTGTTGTTGTTGTTGTAGTTGTAGTTTTTCCCACTCCTTTCATAATCCATTGTAAATCAGGAGGTTCTTCTAGGAAGTTCTTCACTCAGACTCCTTTCTCTTGGCTCCTCCACACTGTGGGTTCTCCTTGGAAATCTCTGATGGATTCGCTTCATTTGTCCAGTCAATGCATAAAGGAAAAAAAGGTCCCATGGAGGTTTACGTGAGATATTTTAGGGGTCATGCCTGGAAATGAAGCTCATCTTTTCTACCGAAATTCCACTGGCCATATTCCAGCTGCCTACTGAAGAACTAGGAGATACAGTCTTCCTGTGTATCCCAATGTGGGGACCATAGACCATTGTCTGTGCTATAGTAGACAATAAAGAAGTATCTCACCAGTTCTAGGAGGTTTTAGACAAAAAAATAGGGTGAATTGTGTATCTGTATGTAATCTCTGCTGGACTGTAAGCTCTCTCAGACTGGGTACATGACTTGGTTATTTCTGACTTCCAGCTAGTATTCAGTAAATAGTTTAAGGTAAATAGTTTTGTTAAGTGAATTAATCCAAAAAGCCTGGCTTTTTAAAAGATTCTCTATAGTTTTATATTTATGGCATTATAGTTTGGAAATAAGCCTGTCTGTTAAGTATTGAAGAGAAAGTAAGTTGTAACAGAAACAATTCAGTGTGATCTTGAATACCTTTGCACATTACACATTAGTTTACACACAATAGAATCAATATCATTTACTGTATTTAAAATATTAGAAAAATTTTGGACATTTTCCTGGACCACATAAATTATGACCTTACTCCTAGGGCTAGATTTTTCTTAAACATAATAGAAATAAATATGGACTATATGAAATTCTAAAAAAGGAATCTAAGAGTACTTGTTTGAAAAATTTATCTATTCCATGCCTCCAAAAATATCTGAAAAAGATTTCACTTGTTTAAGCATTCCTTTCCTTCCTAAATCTGGAATTTTAGAATTGAAAGAAAAGAAGCTCCACTGTCCTAATTTTCTTCTGGTAGGCAAGAGAGAAATGAGGATTTAATTCATTTACCAAAAAAAAGTAAATAAACATTTTAAAATGTATTGGCATGTGGAGTGTAGTAGAATGGGTGATATTGCAGGAAGTGGGTATGTTAGCTTGATGATCCGGTAGAAGAACCAACCAAGACATAATGACAGGCTCAGCCGCAGTCCATTGTTTGACAGTGAGACTTTGGACAATACCGCCAGGATAGAGTACTGCTCAGGCTAAAGTCATTTATAGCTCTCAGGCTTGGGGATGGCTCAGACCACTGATGAGAGTCATAGACACTGACATAATTTTGAAAAAAGATATTAGAGTGAAAGAAATGAGTAAATGTTTTTGTAAGTAGCAGTGACAACAATAAAACAATAATAAAACCATTAAAATGTAAGAGTTACACTGGAATGTGCTGTAGACGTTGCTCTAGATATTTTCTATCTCTATAATCGATTCTGGTGAATCATACTTCTGATCAATGCTTTTATCACCTATCTACAACACAGAATTAAAAAAAAGAAAAAGAAAACTGATATACAAATACCAACAAAAATTATTGCTGAAAATTATTATTTCTACTTATTTGAAATATTATGGTCCCTGAACCTCAGTGAAATGTAAAAACTGCTGGAAAAGTATCAAGAAAGTGAAAAGAAATATTTTAAAGGTGTAGCTAAAAATAGGTGATTTTTAAAGAAGGCTTTAGATTCAATACTGTTTTCTTAAAACAATTCAAAATTCATATTTGTCAGAGTCCTGACAAAATATTTGAGGAAGCTGCTGCCAAAAGATTTTTGCCCATCTCAAAACAAACGACAAAGGAAACAATAGCCTTGGTAATAGATGCTGAATTTGATATGAGCGATTGGTTGTGTGTATTCAGTAGTAATGGCAATCAGTGGAAATTCTAAAATTTATGAAATAAAATACACTGTTGACTTTGTTTTTTTCCAAACTGAAGTCATTGTTTGGGGCTAATGGCAGTTGGCTTCTTTAAAGTAACTAAATTGACAAGCAAAAGTGAAAGTCTGTTTTAAAGTTGTTTTCACCTCTTTTACCACCTAAAACATATCTATGCATAAAGAACTTTAAAATGCATGCTTTTTATATCCTTTCCCACAATTATCATTTACAGATTTTTAACTCCAGAAAGGATCTCTGAGAAATAATTTCTAAGCACTGCTCACCCTGAGCATGCATGTGTGTGTGCACACAGACACACACTTTAAATGTGCATCAGGAAGATGTGTAAGGGTTATATCTTAATATTTATATTGACTAAGTTCTTTAATATCAAATATTAGTCTTTTTTATGATTTTATTGAAATTAACCAATATCTTAAAGGAGTCCTTTAGCCAGCAGACACAGTCTAAAATACCTTCATTTTCAGTTTATGTGGAGTTAAGCATAAACCGTTGTAGTGCTTTCTGCTTTCTTTCATAAGGAGAATTTAGTTGTACTAAGGTAATGGTGCAAATTTACAGTATCCATAAAAGCACTGTTATTGTATTGCTTTGCGTAATGCATTAGGAAGAGAAGACCACTTGGCAGACACCACATATTTATAAACGAACAAAATGCACTAAAATCAAAATTGCATTACTTTTGTCAATAATTTGTGTTATAATTTTTATGGCAAAAATTAATAGAAAGGATCCCTTAAATAAAAATGAGTCTGACGTTTTCCTTTTGTTGTTGCTGCCCTGATTGTATTTACATCCAGTCATTTATTGCCCATTAAAGAAGTAATGCTATGTTAATGTAAGGGGGAAAAATCAATGCTACTGAGATCAGTAGCTGTAGGGAAACAGTGCAGCAGCTGGTTTGCAAACAGCGAGCCCATATAGATCAATGAAATTACAAGCTAAATCTGCTGATGCTCACAAACTGCTCCAGTGGTGTGCTGTCTAACCTTTTTCAAGTTCAAGAGCTCTAGAAACCCAGTGATAACTAAATGGAAAACAGGGCAAAGGGAATGGAGACAGTGACAATGCACCTGGAGTATTTTACTGTGATATGTGATGTTCTACTTTTGCAGCTACCAGCATAACTACATACTTTAACCTGTAGAAAAGCCCTGTAATCTGTAAGTGAGCCACATAGAGAGCCTTCACACCCCAGAAAATTTCTACACTAAGAGGATTCCTTGACCTAAAACATCAGAAGGCTACGTGATACTTTGTGAATCTGCTTTTTGAGCTAAATTTTAGAAAATATCAATCAGTGAGCTAATGTTGGGGATTCTAAAATGTATTATGTGTTGGATTGGGTGATCTATTATGGTCTCTAAAATTTTCTTTATTAAAAAATTTTACATACATTGAGCCTCAGCTTTTTGAATGACAAATCACTAAGTAGATGCATGTACATTTAATACTTGATAAAGACAACAAGCTTTACATCTCAATAAACTGATTTTTTGTGTCAATTTAAATGATGGTAATAAGTGTTTTTCCCTATAAGTACTGAATTTTCAATTTTTATTTTAGCTAAACCTTCCATGGGCACTCAGGTATATTTTAACTGCATTTTCTAAGACACACAAAAACTTTAACGTAAAGAGTGTTAATTGACACAATGAGAGGGAAATCAATATTCACAGAAGAGAATCATAACTACCTATTGATGGATTAAAAAACAATAAGCTAATTCTGTTTAAAACTAGAAGTGATCTTTGAAACTGGTACACATAACATTGTTTTTATGTCACCTGGAAAGGATAAGTGGTTTTCCCAAGGTCACCTATCTATTAAATGGTAATATTGGAACTCAGATCCAGACACTTCTAGGCCAATGGGCAATCCTGTCCCCACGACAGGATGCCACCATTAACACTGATTTGGGTAGGAAAAAAGAAAGAGAATGTAGAAGGCAGAAGAAAGTAGAATGAAAATTTGTGTAGATGCTTTCACTCAAATGCACACAGACATAATAGGAACACTAAAATCATACGGAATAAAGTTAATTACAAACTATTATTCCTACTAAATTCTTCTTAATCCAGTTGTTGACAAGAAGAACAAAAAGTTATTTATCCCCTTTCTTCCTCTCTCCCTCCCTAAATCAATTAAGGAAAATGCAAAATAAAGCCAGTAGTTACAGGGCCAACCTGTCAGCAAGGTTGACCACAGTCTATCTCCTCCTCAAATATGCACCAAGTAAAATGTCCTGAGAGGCACAAGACACACTTTCTTTCAACCCTACTTCAGTAATTACGTTGATTTAAATCACTGTCTGTCTCAATCCTCCAAGATAGTGACACCAGAGTGACATGATCTTTATAGGACTGGTTCAGTAAATAATGGCAGAAATCTCAGCCAAATAGCATCAATTGGCAACTCTCATAATTCAGGCCTCTTATTTAAATCTACCTTGATTTTTATACTCAAAATCACTTCCTTTGTATGATTTTTAAAAAATTAATACAGTTTTTAGTGGATGAGATAAACATGAGTTATTTTCTTTTCTATATAAAGAATAATCACACTTGCGATAAATTGTTATGTTTTAGGGGTATACATTTAACAAAATGTTAACAATAATCAGAGTATAGATACTATCTCCTAAGTAATTTTAGAAAAGCTAAATATGAACAATATCTATATTTTACCTACTAGTGTTCTAGAGTGTAACCCCTGCTGAATACACCAAGTAATACAATTGAAATTTTTATTTTAAAATATCTTATTCTCATATTTTCAATTTTTAAAAATATGTTCATTTCTTTATTTTGATACCCTAATGAATACTGTGAGGCAGGCAGATTGGATATTATTACCTCCCGTTAAGAGAAAGAGACAAAGAGGCTAAGTCAACTAATCAGGGATGGGAACTCAACTCCTGGGAACGAACTCCATAATTTCATTATTGCCTCTCTTTTATGCTTTGAGTTTGGAGATATGAAGTAATTAAAAAAAAACCCTGAAAAATGAGACAGAAAATTGGCTCCTCATATTGCATAGTTATACTTAAGATTCTGACCCAGAAAGCAAAAAGCACTCAGGGTCTTTAAACTTGGGTAAGGGATTAAGTTCACCTTTCAAAAATAAGTTTCCAGGGCTTTTTAAGGAGCAATGTGTTAACAATGGCAGAGCATCACAAAGTTATTGTAAAATTATCACAAAGAAGACAAGAAATAATTAAATATACAATCATGCTTTACTGTAGCCAGGGAGGATGGCTGATGAAACAGCATGAAAGCATCATGGAATATATTAAACCTGCAACATGGGAGTAATAATAACAATAATGAGAACTAAGTTTTTGTTGACTAAGATTTAGTTTGACCCTTTCAGCTATTGCAAAGAAAAAAATGTCTGCATTTTACGTAAAATTTGGCTACCCAGAAGATTCTATTCATTGCGACCACACACAGCAAGGAATACAACAAAGAATACTCAAAAACAAATAAAACCAGGCTCTCCAGTTTAGTATGGCATTTCCCTTGACCTATGAGGTCCATCACATGAGCAGTTGGATTTCTGTGTAAAAATAGTGACCCACCGATTATCCTTTGAGGATTAGGTACTAAATTAATTGTGTTCACCCATCTCTCATTTGGTACACAGACCTGACTACTGTTGTCCTTTCTCATTCGCTCATGACTAGTGGACTTTTCTCTTCTTATAGTGATCCCTTTGACATTAAGAAAATTCTGATTTTCTACCCACCTATGCTGCTGTGAGGGTATTGCTTGTAACCCTGAGGCTTTCTTCCATGAGTGGTTCACCCATCAGGCAAATGGTCCAGACAAAAAAAACAGAATAATAAACTAAAGAGAACACAGGCAGATACTTTATTTTAATACATTAATGATTAATGGTTTTAAAATTCTTTTTCATGAGGATTGGTTAATATTAGATATGTATTATTTTTAATAATAACTGGTATGTTTGCTGAAGTTGACTCTTGGTAAAATGTACATAATTCACTTCACAGTGTGACTTTTTGCTTATTCTTAGCTGATCTATTTGTTAACATGATGCAGTTCTGAATTAACAATCTATTCAGAATGGTTAAAAAAAAGAGAGAGAGATATCTGAACTGCGCAGAGACCATTGTATAATTGTAATCATTATTGTGATGTTGATCAGAAAAAGACAAGATCTGCCCTCTCTCAGCATGCTGCCTTAATAAGGCCTCATCCTGTCTGATTGTGCCGTTCTTCCTAGTTTTAGAGTATAAAGAGTCAAGATTTTTTTTTCTTTCAATACTTTCCACATTACAAGACTCAATGGTTGAATCATTAAATTGGGTGATGATAAGGATATGTAGCTCTAACCTGTGTGTGTATGTGTCTGTGTGTGCATGTGTATATATGTGCAAATAAATGTTTTTTAGAAATTGATTTAGATGTCACATTTGTAGACTTAGTTCTTTTCAAAAATTTGTATCAACTTTATATAGAGTATACTACATACAATTTGATCATTTTTGACAGTTGTTTATACCCATGGAATACCTCCACAGAACATTTCCACCACCTTCAGTAGGTTCTTTGTGTCCCATTACACCATTGCAGACTATTCCTCCTGCCACCTACAACTCCAGGCAAACATTGATTTTTTTTTAAATCACTATAGATTAGTTAGCACTCTGAATAATTTTATATAAATAGATTCATGGCATATATACACTTTAGTTTCTTTCACCCAAGATAATGACTGAGGGTTGAGTCATGCTGTTTTGTATATCGATAGTCTCTTTCTTTTTATTGCTCAGTAGCCATTGGATGAAAATATCACACTTTGCATAACCACTGAATTGTTGATCCACATTTGGGTTGTTTCTAGTTTGAATATTGTTAATAAAGGTCCTGTGAGTATTTGTGTAGGAGACTTTGTGTAGACATGTGTGTTCATTTCTTTGTGAAAATACCTATGAGTGAAATGGCTGAGTCTTATAGTATGTAGATGTTTAATGTTTTACAAAACTGAGAAACAGTTTCTAAAGTGATTGCACCATTTAAAGTTCCAATCAGCAGTACCAGAGAGTTCCAGTTGCTCCATATCCTTACCAAGACATGGTATTGTCAGTCTTGTTGAGTTTAGCCATTCTAAAGGATATAAACTAGTATCTCATTATGGCTTTAATTTGCCTTACTCTACTAATTAATGATGGTGAGCATATTTTCTTGTGCTTAGTAGTTACTCATATATTGCTATTTGTGAAGTGCATTATATAGTTTGCTCATTTTTATTGGATTTTAATCTTATTACTGAATTGAAGTTTCTTTTTAGGATCTGATACAAGTTCTTTGTCAAATATATGCATTACAAAGTTTTCTTTTATTTGTTGATTTGCCTTTTTATTTTTCTAAAAGTAGCTTTCAAGAGCAAAGCTTTTAATTTTGATAAAGTAGTTTAAAATTTTTCTTTTATATTTTGTATTTTCTGTGTCGTATCTAAGAAATCTTTGCCTACCTCAAATCATGTTATTTTTTTAATGTTTTCTTCTAGAAGTTTAAAATTGTAGTTTTTTATATACAGGTCTATGATACATTCAGAATTATTATACTTTTTTATGGTGAGAAGTAAGATTGGTTGTTTGTTTGTTTGTTTGTTTCTATATATATCCAATGGTATCTGAGCCATTTGTTGGAAAAGATTTTCCATTTTCCATGGAATTTTCTTGGCATCTTTATTGAAAATCTTTTCAGTATTTCAATCACATATGGATCTATTTTTGGACTCTTTATTCCAGTGATTTTCAATTTTAGTTTTTGGTCTTAGGGCAATACTAACAACTTTTGTATGTTTGTTTATTTATGTGGGTTATATCTATCAATATTTACTGTATTAGAAATTAAAACTCAGAAATTTAAAATATATATATTTATTAATTTACATAAAATCAACAGTAAACAAAATACATAAAATACCTATATATTTCAGATTTTAAAATGAGAAAAAAGGCATTGTTTTGCATTTTAAAATATCTCTTTAATGTCTGTTTTAGTAGAAAACAGCTAGATGATCATATCTACCTCTGCATTAAATCTATTGAGATATTACAGATTATTTACTTTTGGGAAGATTCCCCTGTACACTTGTGAGTACAAGAGAGTGAAACAGGCAATTGACTTCTTATTAGAAAAATAATTTTAATTCAACCTTATACCACACTTTGAAAATTGCATCTTTATCCCTCTTTAAAAAAAAAAATCCGTATCTATTTTTTACTAATACCACACACTGTCTTGATTTACAGTAAGCTTTAGAGTTCATTGGTATAAATCCTTCAATTTTATTCTTTTTAAAAAATTGTTTTGGCTATTTTAAGTCATTTGCATTACTACGTAAATTTTAGAATTAGCTTATCAATTTCTACTAAAAAGCCTGCTAGAATTTTCACTGGGATTATGTTTAACTGTAAATCAATTTGTAGAGCACTGACATCTTATAAATACTTAGTTTTCTAATCCATTAACATAGTATATATCTTTATTTAGCTATTCTGTAATTTCTCTCATCAGTGTTCTGTAGTTTTGGGTGAAGACATAGTTGACATATTATGTTAAAATTATCCCCAAATATGTTATTTGGTGTAACTATAAGTGACTTTTTACAAAATTTCATCTTCCAATTGTTTATGACTAGTACATGAAAATGTGATTGAGTTTTATATGACAACATTGTATACTCAGATATTAATAAATTTATTTGAGTGCAGGTTAATAATAAACAATTATAGTCACTAACAATATAGATTTATGATTATGTTTTTCTGAAAAATTAATCCTTCTGTCATTATGAAATGTTTTTCCTTATCTCTGGTAATATTCTTTCAGTCTATTTTATTGATATTGATATAGTTTTTCAGCCATTTATATTTATTTTCATGTGCATCTTTTAAAAATCCATTTTTTTAACCTACGGATTTCTTTAATTTTAAAGTGTGTCTCTTTTGCCCATTCTGATAATATTTGTGTTCCAATTGGAGGGTTTAATCCATTAGTACTTTTTAACCTTTGATTTCTAAATAATTTTAGACAGAGAAAAGTGGCAAAAATGATTCAGAGATTTCCTGTATACTCTTCACCCAGTTTCCCCTAATGCTGACATATTATATACATACTGTAATAAGAAGAAATTAACATTGATGCAATACCTCATTATGTATAAACTTTATTGGGTCTCACAAGTTTTTCTACTAATCTTTTCTCATTCTAGGATCCAGTCAATGATCTTATCACATTTAATTATTAATCCTTTTTGTCTACTCCAATCTGTGACATTTCTGTAACCTTTCCTTGTCTCTCATGACTTAGTCACTTTTGAAGAGTACTGGTCAACTATTTTGTAAGAAGGCCCTAATTTGGGTTTGCCTGTTTTTTTCTCATTCTTAAATTGAGGTTATGCATTTTAGGCGAGAAAACTACAGAAGTGATTTATCCTTTGTAGTCTATCATATCGGGGGTACATGATGCTGATGTGTCTTATAATGTTAACTATGATCACTTGATTAAGTTGGTGTCTGCTGGGTTTCTCCATTTTACTTTTATTTGTAATAGATAAATACCTTGCAGCATGTTATTATTTAATGTAATTATTAATATACCTGGATTTATGTCTGCTATATAATTTTTTTCTCTTTCTTTTTTCCTTTGGATTATTTTAATGCTTTTTCCATATGTAACTTATCTTTTGACCTTTTGGGGTTTTTTTGGTATGAAAACATCATCATTTGGTATTGTCAGTGTTTTGGATTTTGGCTATTCTAATAGGCATGTGGTGGTATCTCATTTTCACTTGCATTTTCCTAATGGCATATAATGTGGAGCATGTTTTCATATACTTATCTGTCAGTCATATATTTGCTTTGGTGAGATGTTTGTTCAGATCTTATGCCCATTTTTCAATCAGATTGTTTCCTTTTTGTTGAATTAAATATTGTATTTTTTAATTCTAAAAATTTACTAGATTTATCTTTATGTTTGTATTTCTAAGCTAAATTTTTCTATCTTTTCATCCATTATAAGCATATTTGCCTTACCCCAGTGAGCACATTTCTTCCTATAAGTCTGAGAATTTCAACAACTGGGTCATCTTGCAATTGGCTTCTGCTTATTTTCTTTTTGCTTGAGACTTTGTCACATTTTCCTAGCTCTTGACTATGGAATAATTACACAGTGACACTGAGCATATCATGTGTTGGATTCTCTGGATTCTGCTGTATTTTTCAAAGAGTGCTATTGTTTTGTTTTTTAAAAAGAGTTAGCTTGATTAGACTCAAACTTCATACTCTGTTCCACTTATGGTGGGCAACTTTGACCAGTGGCTCTTTTCTTTCCTGGATTCTCCTGTACTGTCTGATGGCCCTAGTTGTCCATATTCTTTCCTCTGGTTTCCCCAGACAAAAACAAAGAGGATATTCTATTAGAGTTTCAGCCACTTTTCTCCACTGCTACAACTGTGACTGCCCAGAGGGCAAGGCCATGACAACAGGGCACTCTCTGCCAGTCATCTCCTCCAGGCTTCAACTCCCCTGTGCAGCCTGCTTTGTCCACTTTCCAGAGCCCGAGAGTGTTTCATTTGTTTGTTTGCTTTTCTCTATTTTGTTTGTTTTCTCCCCCTGAATCTACAGTTGTTGCCTACAGGAGTGCAGGAAGTTGGATATCACAAGCTTGCTACTCCACAGACGTAGCACAGCCTTACACCATTTAATTCTTGATGACACACATGCATCTTACTCAAAGAAACAAAGGAATGCTTTGAAGAGCTGAAATGCTCTGCTGCCTGACATATGAATATGATTATGATTATATTTCTATAAATGGACGTTGAATATTTCTAGCTAGTGCAGTTAATAGTTATCTTAATCTGGGAAGATTATTCTACAAAACAAAGCTCCAAGGAGAGAAAAAAAAATGAAGCAGTGTGAGAATGAGCAGTTTTTGCTTGGCAATATGTAATTTGAGTAAAGTCCCTTTGGTTGAGAAATGAGAGATGATAGAGCCAAGTCATTCTGATCTGTATAACCTTCGAATATTTTTATATGTTGTCACATTTTATTTCTTTTCTCATATGATAACCATTTGAATCTTAAGTTGCTTCTATTGGTGACTAAAACTGAGGAGGCAGTACTGTGTAGTGAATAAGAGCAGATTTTTATATTCACATCACAGCTCCACCACTTCCTAGTTCTATAACCCTGAGTAGGCTACATAATTTCCTATATAGCAATTTTCTCATCTTTAAAATGGGGGTAATAATGCTACTTGCCTCATAAGAATTTTTATAAAGCAATTAATGTATATTCAGATTTTAGGAAGTATTTCACACATAAAAATCCAATTATCAATTATTATTTTTATCCTTAGAAACATCAGGATTATAGATATGTCCTAAAAATTTAAAATAGGCAAGGAGACTTACTGAGAAGGGCACAACATGGAGAGAATGGTAATACTTACAATAAACCTTCCACATTTAGATCTTGATATAGGCAATTCATTATTATTTAAGTCTAATCTTAGAGTTTCTTTTTTCCTATATTATTTTGCATACTTTTCTTTTTAAAATATAGTTCCCTCTGCCTGGAATTGCCTCCTTTTTATTCTCTGTCTGGAAAACTCCTTTGCTGTATATTCTTTAAAAAACTGCCCAGCAATCCCTTGCCGCATAGGTCATATGACACCTGGAAAGCAGAATAATGTAGGGAGTGAATAAACATTTTGGAATTAGACAGATTTTGATTATTAGCAATATCACTTGCAAAATGTGGGCAGGTTACTTAACATGTTGAGTCTCATCTAAAAATGAAGGGGAAGACTGTCCATGTTAAAGGAAGATGGTGAAGATTCAATAAGATGGCTTTTGTTGAGTGCTTAATCAAGGTCTGGAACATATTAGGTTACCCAGTGACAGTGAATCCTCTTCTCTTTTCTTATATCCTTCTGCTATGAAGTCTTCTTGAACACTGCCAGGAAGATCACAACTGTCCCTCCTCTAGTCTGTCTTTCAGTCTTCATCATACTCCATTAATATCTCTTTCTTTACCACTGTGTGTACTTCCTCTTGAGGTGGGAGACTTTCATATCTTATATATTTGTGCACCTATCATGGAACCTGGGCCGCTGTAGATAGTCTGAATGTTTGTTTATAGAATGAATAAAAATACTATTAACTTAAATTCTATTTGAATATATAGTTTTCAGTTACTAATTAAAACTCTCAGAGTAGCTCAAAAGGCCATTTGAATCAAATGTAATATTGTAGGTGAAAACAAATATGAGGACTTTTCTTTTGTCTTATTCTGACATTTTTTAAGGTAATAAAAACATCCCCATGACCAGAAATCTTCAGGAATAGTTCCTCTTGACTGCAGTAAGTACCTACTTTTGAGGAACAGAAAGCTGATGAGCTGCAGGCTTCCCTGCTGCTAAATTCATCTAACAAGGCACTCCTGATGTGTTCTGATTTTAAGGCCAATGGGAACTGTATAGATTGGCTTGCTGCCCTCTTTCCTGAAAAAGAGAGGACTTTGAGCTGTGCATATTTATGTTGGTAAATAAATTCTGGTGTGAAATGGGAATCCAAGAATCAAGCCTATGGCATCGTAAACAGCAATAAAGTGAGTGCGTAGACATACTGCCTTTGGTGCTTCTAGGACGAGGTCTATGTAGCTGAGGTAAGTCTGAAAAATCATCAGTTACCTGCACCTCTGGACCTTGTAACTACGACCTTTCCTGTGTCTGGAACAATATAGTTGAGAAGCATTGGGTCCTTTGAATGGATTAATCTCTTGGAATACCTTATGTGTTGGAATTTAAAAGTGGTATCAGAAACACCAAAAATGATTGGGGCAAACCTTGCCAAATACTAATCACAACCAAAATGGTCTTTTTTTTTTTTTTTTTTTTTGTATGTAGAAGTAATAGCTGAGCAAAAAGGGGTGAGGCTTGCTCCTGAAGAAGCTGGACAAATGCTACCAGCTGAGAGAAAACAGCAAGTGACTCAACTCCAGTTGCTACATTTGACATCAGGGAAAGTGGTATGCAAATACAAGAGACAGAAATGACACAAAGGAGGGGAATCAAACTTAAGACTGGTACAGAAATACAAGAGCACAGCCAGCTGTAACATGTGAGTAATACCCCTAAACCAGATAGACACATTTCACCCTAGAATATTAAAAGCATATAAAAATAGGATCACAGAAACATTGTTATTACTCTATTAAGAATAATGAAAAATCAGGAAGGTAATGACCCAGGTAAGAAAGTGCTAGGGAGAGGATAAAGTGGATTGCAGAAACCATAGCTTGTAAACTTTGGTTTTTGGTATTTGGCAGAATTCTATTCTTTACTATTAATCAGATGGTTACTAATCTCTTAGGAAAAAGAAGGCAACATTAACTAGAAACCATTATGGGTATATTAAAAACATTTTATTGGGAAATCAAAAAAACTGTATTTGCATGGGGTGTGGAAAGATTTCTCCATATGTGCTAATGGCCAAATGATAAGGACAGTGGATTTCTAGTCAGCATCACACTATGTTATGACTTCTAGAAATAATATATTTGTCAAGAGCAAGGCATCTGAAATCAGATAGACCTGAGTTTGAATTCTGTAGCTGATCCTTAATATGTGATCTTGAATATACTTAATGTTACAAAGTCTGAAAAATAGAGATAGCAATAGTGGCAACCTTCTAGAGTTTTTCAGAAGATTAAATGTGGCTGACACACAGTAAGAGCATGATACTTATTAGCTTAGAGGGGTCATGTGGTGGAGACAAAGACTACTATGCAGGAACACAGAAGGGCAACTAATCCTTGGGTGGAGTGGGACTAAGAGTTGACTAGGGAAGGAGGGATAGTTCTGGGAGCACATGTACCAGGAACAGGGGTGACAGAGATGATGCCTTTCTTCAGCTGCAAATAGCAGTTACTCCAGGCAGTTTTAGCTTGGAAAAAAGGAACAGCTGAGGAGACAAAGGGGTGGTGAAGGATGAGGCTGGACAGGGAGGCAGTGGTCAACTTGCAATGGCCTTATTGGTCATTTCAGAAGTCTAGAAGTTACGCTAAGCACATGCTATGAGAGGAGGATGGGGGACAACTTGAAATAGTAGAAGTAATCAAAATGTAAGCTTGTTCAAAGCACCTACCCTAATGTTCTAGGTACTTGGAAACATTTTAATAAATGTAGCATTAAATGTGAAGTGACTAGTGAATTAAAATGGAATAGCTATGCCGATTCTTCACTGAAACTAGAATATGCTCAAAGAAGCACCTCATCAATATTCTGGGTAGATCAAGAGGTAATAATTTCCCAGTAACTTTAAACAAGTCCCAATTTTGGTATTATCTTCACTTTCATTTTTGTTTATGAATGTTACTTTTTCCAAATGTAAATGATGGCATTTGGTAAAATGCCTGCAAGAGGGTTTGCACATGACATGGTTCTGAACCTTATGCAGTACATACTTATATGCTAGACTGAAAAGAGAATTAGACATTAGTGACTTTTAAGAAAGATCACTAATGCAAGACAAAAACCAATCTTCTTGAGGGTTTTTTTTTTTTTACTTCAAAGGGAGGCTTTGAATCCTAGCACCTTCTTTGAATCTCTTTAAGATGGTATCAAAATTTAAAGCAGTTGGTTTCCGTCTTGCAAGTGACTCTGAGTTCTTTAAACTTTGGGAATAAAAGCAAAGAAAGGAGGTGATATTTATCTTCTTATTTTCAGGATATTTGTGTATTATGATATCTTTTAAAAATATCTTGATACTTTGATGAATACATTATCCAAAGGAATTGTTCATGACCTTGATGATGGTGTAAGTGGACTGTGGCTGAAGTAGTAAAGCAAGAAAATGGGAGCCAGTTAAGTGATCTTTATGCCTGTACTTAGTATCTGTTCTTTCCACTTCCTTGACTTATATAGCCTGTCTTCCCGAAAGTGCAGAACAGTGCACTGAAAGGAATGCATTTGAATTCATGTTAATTCCAAAATTTTGTACCTCGAGTCAGTTATTCAATAATGAAATTCATGGACAAAGGATATAGTGGCATCTTCATCTCCTCTTTCAACTGGGACAAAAGACTTTAACTGCTTACCTTGTGTTTACAAGTTTTTTAATTTTCTTTGCTACTGTTTATATTTTGGGCTTTAGTCATAAATTTGAGGTTTTTAAAATCTAACTTTTATAACTAAATATTAAGCTCTAGAGTTAAAGATTTAGATTTGATTATAACTGTTTCAAGCTTTGATGTTTGTAAATAATACCTTTTCTGAGCTCTAAGTTTTTCTACTATAAACTGGGCCATGGGTGGGGTCATAGGCTTGGAGTCTAAGAGCCTTGGTTCACATTTCCATATGGTGACTGTATCATCTGTAAAGGTTTAAGGATTATTCTGAGGGTTAACTAGTCTAATGTAATTTATTTAATAACACATAGTAAGTCTCAAGAGAAAGGTACAATGATGATAGTCATAGCTGCTCATCTTACTTCCCAGGTTAATTGTGCAGGATTTGGGAATTGTATGAAGTATGTGTTGTGAGATGGTATGTAGCAGAAAAACTACTCAAGGACAGATGCGCTAAATAAATACTTGATGAATGAATGGATTAAAATCAAATATACTAAAAATTGGACAATATTTGCCTTTTTTGCTCAGAATATGCTATGGGGTAATAATAATTGGCAGAGCATCAACAATCTTAGTTCAACATCTGATGTTGAATGACCTGAGGCAAAATAATTATACCTTCTAAGACTGAGTTCCCTTCTCTGTAACATGATGATAATAGTGCATTTCATGGGATTATTGTTTCTGATACTACAACATTAAATTATTATTCACCAACCTTTCTTGGAAAGATGCTGTCAGCAGTTAGATGTATTTGAACTATTATTTTTTAATACAAAACATATTACTAAGGATAGAAATTATGAAGTTTTTCAAGTTTTGTAAAGGTTTAGAATTGGACTAATCAGTTATTTCACTTTATAATTAAAGCGTTTTTGAGGACAATACAATTAATTATTGCCCATTCTGAAATATTAGGATTTGTATGCAAGTGATTTGCATCTGAGAATTTTAGAGTAAATCAGAATTATACACAGATCTCATTTGTGCCTATGGTTCTGCAACTAGAAGTGGTTCTGAATGTAATGCGTGTTTATATTTATTACAACACTGAGGACTTAATTCCATAGCTAAAAGTACCACATAACCCATGTGACATTCTCAAGTGTATGTTCACGATGCGTCCATAGAACTGGTAGGGGATGGGTGGTGGTGACAGGTGGGCTATGGATGACTTGTCTGAGGTTTAACAAGTCCTGGATTACATCATGGCGCCTTGTCCTTGGCACAATTGCCTTTCACTCAAGAGCAGCCCCATGTGATCTAGCTCACTGCTGCTCTCCAGTGGACTATGCTGTTTCTCACCCAAATACACATATTAGGCTGTCCTTCTGAGGTGTGAATTTCTATCAATAGGCTCATATTACAGTTGCTGCATAGAGTCCTCCATGTGATCCAATACTGAACATGAAAACATTTATTGTAGTTCATTGTGGATTTTAGATTGTCTCCAACTGTGCACACACTCAACAAAAGGTCAACAAATGCTTTATTTCCCTCCCAGTCCTTTGTTTTTGCTGAAATCAGTGGAAATCAATGAACAAACCATCTAATGAATATTTACTGAGTGCCTAGTTTGTGCCAAACATGTGCTGGGTATTTTTCATGTATTGTTTTGAAATGATTATATTATTCCTTTTAAGTTTAGATTTTTTTTTTTAATAGGCTCAGATTGGTTGGCTGTTTGAGCAGTTTTCATCAACTCGAGTTGTACATTTGGGTATGGACAGACAGCTTTACTGTTTCACACTCTTGATGTATATACTGAATAGGTCAGCAATCCAGCTGTTTGTTGAGTTTTCACTGGGATTCCCTAGAAAACAGCCTTTGGAAGGAATGCTTACTTTTTAACTCTGTAAGGAGGTAGGAAGGCTGGTGTGAAATCTCGGAGCAGCAGAGGGAGAAAAGGGGAGTGGGGCAAGAAAGCAGGGAAGCAAAAGCTATAATGCTGTGCGTTACCTAGATAGCACAGTTCATAGATATCCATAGCCAGTTGCTTGATCCTGAGACACTCTTAACACAGGCTGTAGGGAACCACTGTAGTTTTGGGAAAAGTCGGTGGTGCAAAGGGAGAGAAATTTCTTTGCCAGATGCTTCTGTCTTCCTGCACTCACTGGTCCAAGTTCAGTCGAGTAACCCAGGTGGTTAGCAGTCTAAACTATTGAAGCTCAAGTCTCACTGTGGAGACACTGAGGAGCTGTGAATGTTTAACACACCCTTACTTCTTCTGGTGGTGTTACCCTGCCCTTCCTAGTAATCACTGGGGAAGTCAGGCTCCATGTTCTGGAGCACTGTGCTTCATCTGAGACTGGGTACCAGACCATTAGAGGGTTTGCATCTCGCCTTGGCTATAGAGGGTATCATAGGAAGCCATGCCGAGCCTGGTCCTTACCCTGGGAAGCTGCCACAGGTGGCTGGGACTCTTAGTCAAGCAAACCTTTAAGTGCCAGGAGGCAGATGCTGCCAAGAAAATCTGGAGAAGTACATAAATTGGGTTGGATATAATAGGGCTTTTAATGGACCTGGTATAAGGTATGATTCAAACCAGAAGTTGGCATTTATTGAAGATCTACTGTATATCAGGCTCTATGTGAATTTTTCCCAACATATGCTGCCTAATAATCATGTTAATTTTTATATATTAGGATTTAAATAAATTTGTACCTATAAAGGTTTTTTAAGACTAAATTGACACTGAAGATGCTTCCCCATCTCATATTTCCACAATCCTATTTCACTTAATCAAGTCTTTCAAATCCATCTAGACCTAATTATCTTTCTTCTGTTAATTATTTGGAAATTAGATGTTGCTGAGGCCTGGCCTCTCCCTAGTGACCCCATCCAGCTCTGGCAACTTGCAGTTAGTGCTCTTTAAACACAGTTGTATTTCCTGACTTACTCAAATCTGCAACAACCTCATCTCAGCAACTGAAAATCACTTGCATCTGGCCTTTTCTCCCACATGCCCCCTCTGCCTAACCGTCTCCCTTCTCAGTGGATTGAGAGTCCTGCTTGTCCAAGACTGATCTCTCTACTCATGTCCTGGCTTCCACCCTCCCATTGCCTCTCCCGCCTGTACTCTCACCTCTCTTTCTCTGCTGGATATTTCCTCTCAGTTCAGGCTGCGGCAGGTGCCCTGTCTACCTCAACTCCTCCTTCCCTCTCAACCACTGCTTTGCTAGTTCTTGCCAACATAGCAGAGCCCAGATTTTATCAGGGGTTTATCTTTTGCTGTCTTGTGTTCAGAAGAGGTGCTGCTCTGATCTGTAGCCTCAGGGAGTAAATCTTATTTATTGTAGTCCCATCTACCTTGCTGACAGTTGGTCTAGAGCTGAGCACAGAGATACTATTTTGGCCAAAGAGAATGAAAAGAGGTTTCCTGGTTGATAGCAGAAAAGTTTCCTCACCTCAAAAAGAGATGGAAAGCATCTCCCTCGCCTTTTAATATTTTGATTCTGGTTATTGCTGTTTGAGGGTTTAATGCTTGAAGCTGCTGTAACCATTTCTTAATACAAGGGGACAAGCCTGAGGACAAAATCCAAATGGTAAGGATGACAAAACAGAAAGATGAAAAGACCTGTGTCCTTCATGATATCATTTAACTACTGAATTAAGCAAGCCTGAATCTGCCCTACCCACTGTATTGATAGGTGAGATTAAAAAAAAAAAAAAGCTTTAGTTTTTAATAGTCAGCTGTTTTTCATCTTCTTTTTGCTCTTATACCAAGTGAAATTTGTCATCTGCCCCACATGTCTTCTGAAACTGTTCTCAGTCAGGTCACAATAACCATTCAATTGACAAAACAACTGACAGTTTTTAATCCCTATCTTGCTTGACCTCTCCATTTCATCATTGACCTCTCCCTACATGAAATGCTACCCTTCCTTGGATTCGATTACGTAGCTCCCTCCTGCCTTACTTCCTGTCTTTCTGGTCACTCCTCAGGCTCTTTTAAAAATTATTTTGAAATATTTCAAACAAACTCATAGTGTGAAAAATAACATACACTGTGTTCTCACTAGCTAAATTTAACAAATGTTAACATCTAGTCGTCCTTATTTGTTTTGGAGCTTTTTAGATTGTCTTCTTTTCCTTCCCCTGTCCTTATAGATGTTTTCTCCAGAGTTCTCCTCCTACTTTTCTTTTTTTAACCCATGCCTTCCTGCATGATTTTATCCACACTAATGGCTTTACACAGATTTCTTCCTCTGTGACTACCTTCTTGAGTCCAAAACCTGTAGATCGTAGGCATCTCCACATCAGTATCCCACAGGTAATTTAAAATCAGTATATGCCTCAGTCTAGTGTTAGGCGTCCACAGAGTTTCAGCAATACAATAGGAGCTGCATCTCAGGAGAGTGACCCTGAAGGGACTATGTTCTTCATTCAAAATACCAGAGGCTTCACAGTGGTTCTTCTTCTGAGGACACATCCCCAGAGTTCTCTCCAGCATGGAGTGTCTGCCTCAGACACTTGATACAGAGAAGCCGTGGGCATCTTATCTTAGAGTCTGGATTAATTAGTTCTCTTCCTCTCACTTGGAGTAAGCCTCTACTCAAAGTGAGTAGCTTTACGGTCAGATAATAACACCATCCTGGTTGTGAAAGACTGAGCATATGGAGATTTTTAATCTATCAGAATCAGCTTTTATCGGTCAGCTTTTAATGGACTGAGTCCTCAAGCTTCTGGTGGAGACTGCAATAGCAGCGCTGTGTTGCTTGCTGCACATTATAGATCTCATTCATGCATTTAATCGGTGTTTATTGAATGTTTCTCATGTGTTAGTATGCACTATTCTGGGTAACAGGAATATGGTAGTTATCTCCATGAAGTTGAGAGTCTGGTGAGCAAGGCTAATTAATAAAACCATCACTCAAATAGATTAAAAAATATACCTGTGATAAGGCTGTGAATAATAGATCCCATGGACATGTAAAATAGGTGACCTGAAAAAATTGGGGATGATCATGGAAGAATTGCATGTGAGCTAAGAATCTGATCATGAATTGGTGTTAACCAGGAAAAGGTGTATGTGTGCTGGGGGCGGAGAGACATGGTCCAAGAGGAAACAATTTATACTAAGGTCCTGTGACAAAAGACAGTTTCTAACAGATCCATATTCTTTCTTTCACTTTGAATTCTCAAAGTAAATATCTAAGAAATTTAAGTCTTGTGGAATCTCTGGGAAAAAAAGTGCTGGGCTTAAATAATTTTGAAATACACTTACATGTTAACGTTCTCCCTCTTCTGCGGGATCCATAATGCATTTTAACCTACTAAAGATTGAACAGCTATGAAGTAGAGAAACTTATTTAGCTTTGTTTAATCAAGTATGTCCACATATCCCAAAGTTATTTAATCATGAACCTCCATTTTTTCCCCTACATTAACACTTACTCACCGAGAGTAAACTAGTGTTCTCAAAACAAGCAAACAAACCAAAAACAAAACAAAACAAGACAGAACACATCTGGGCTACATTATTCCAGGGATCGGTGACTGCCTGACTTTTCAGTGCGGAATATCGCAGGTAAATGCTGTGGCTGAGTAAGTTCAGAGAGCAAGGAAAGCAGCTGGAGTTGCAGCTGTCTGCCCTGGTGGGTGCACAAAACCAGGGGTTTCTGGTGAGAACCTCATTACTCAGCTGTTTCAGCACAGCTATTCTAGATCTCCTGCTCCTGGGACACACTGGTTAAATCTTCTGCTTCAGTCAGAAGTACCTCATTGACACCTAAGGATCAGCAACTTTTTTTCTGAAAAGATCAGATAGTAAGTATTTTAGATTTCTGGACCATAGTATGCTCTGGCAACTACTCAACTCTGTTATTGTAGTTTGAAAGCAGTCATGGACTACAAGTAAATGAATAGGCATAGCTATGTTCCAATAAAAATATATTCACAAAAACAGGTTGTCCACTAGCAGGCTGTTGTTGGCGAACTCCAAGTCCAGACCCTCCTGAAAGCAATTCTGGGTAGAATTTCTTTACTTTCTCATGCAATTTTGCAACTCAATCACCCCTACCTAATGAATTAACACATCGTAATGTAACAGTCACTTTCTCCCCGAAGGATAGTGAATACTATGTTTGGGATTTCACAGGGGCTTGGTAGGGCAGCCTGGTCTCATCAGAGTGTTCTCAGATAGTTCCAAAGTTCCTTTTTTGTGTGTGTTTCTATAAGAGATCCAACTCTACGGAGATAAGATTTGGCTGGATATACAGGTTGTTCTAAATTTAGCACATATATGTGATTTTCAAGAACAGGTTTCAGCATGCTGACTTATAAGCCACAATCACATAATAACCTGCATTTTCTTAAATCTTCTGGCTGTGGAATCTAGAACCATAGATTGGCCTCTAACTTGGTAGATTTTGCTCAAAGCCAAAAACATCCTGACAAAATAAATACTTATACATGATACATACATGCATAAAATAACCTCCTCATCTGTACATTCTTAACCCCTCAAAACAACTCTTAGGCAGCAATTACCAAGCACTTTACCTGCAATGTGCATGGAGATAACAGAGAAATAAACCTTACTATTCTGCTTTTTCACAGCCAACTGTACCCTAAGTTCCATGGCAGAGCCTTAGCTAGATTCTGACCAGAAGGCAGTGGAGCTGCTGGGTAAGGTCAGCCATGGGGTATCAGCTCATTAAACAGCTGTGACCCTCATTCTGACTTTACTATATGTTTTGGTCTCCTTTTATGTGGGCATCCGCTGCCATTTGTACTGCAGTCTTCGCTATCATGTAACCACAGAAAGAAGTGCTCAGAGGGAGTGATTGCTCTCCCTGCTTCCCACTTTGGTCCTGTCTTTGTGCCACCACCAGTTTCACATCCCCTCTGAGAGTCCTTTATCACAGCTCTGTCTCTGGAACCAGTTTCTGTGTTTGTCTTTCAGGTTCTTAGAAAAATAGGATCCCAGTAATCTCATATAATTGAGGCTTATTTTAAGAATGAGGCAAAAGATGTGCTCTCATGTATAGTCACTTCAGTGCTTCCCTTGGTCTCTTGATCTCTTTGTCTGTGTTACACCTTTAAACTCCCTGTGCAAGGAAGACATGTTTATCCAGGATAATCAGCATCTGGATATGGAGCGCTGATTTTCATTAGCATTTGAGTTAGTGTCTGTCCAGTGGAAGTGTCATTCTTGAAAGCACATGACTTTGCTGATCATAAAGACTAGCCTGAAACTGCTTTTCTAAGAAAGAGGTGCCAGTTGGCAGTGTAACCAGCTGATTCTTGAAGACTTTGAGACTTGAACAATTAAGATACAGACATATAATAAATGAAGCCTGAGAATAAAAACTTAAAGAAGTGAGAAAAAAAAAGAATAAAATCTCAAGGAAAAAAATAGAAATGGCCCCAGCAGAAGTAGCCAGTAGCATACTAACTTCTAAATCCAGTTTGGACTCTTCACAGAATTTGACATTATTCAAAATGCCTCCTTCCCTTGATTTTCTTTTTCTATCTTCTCATCCTCATTTCAAGGTTTCTCTTCTTCTCAATTCATAAATGCTTGTGCCCCTGCCCCCAAGGTTTCCTTGGACCTCTGTTGGTTTCATATTGTCCTTGGAAATCAAATACATTTATTAGCTATGTGATGATGATTTGCTGGATCTACAGCTCCAGTTAGAATTTTTCTTGGATTCTAGTTCCATAAATCTAGCTTCTGGCTGATGTTTCTATCTAGATGCCGGGAACTTGAATCCAATATAAGAAACTAACAAAAACTGAATTTATTATTTTTTCCATAAACCAGTAGTTCTCAATAGAGGATGATTTGGCCCCCAGGGGATATTAGGCAATGTTTAGAAACGTTACTATGACTAGGGTGGGGGAGTAGAGGATTGCTACTGGCATCTAATGCACAGAGGTCAGGAATGGCGCTAAACATCCTGCAATGCAGAAGATAGTCTCCCAGAACAAATAATTAATGGTATCAGTAGTGCCAAGGTTAAGAAACCCTGCTATTTCTTGTCTCACATATTTCATGTAAGACTTATTTCAGAGACTCCCATTGTGTATGGGACTAGCATGACTATCTGCTATGTCACAAAAGCTAGAAATCTACAAGTCATAACACAGTAGTTAAGGAGGAGGCCTCAGAGGCAAGCATCCTGTGTCGGAATCCCATCATTGTCACTTACCAGCTGTGTGACTTTTAGCAAGTTCCCTAACCTGGAGAGCTTCCTCACCTCCATTACTATATTAAAATAATAATCCCTCCGCCCAGGTTTGTAGTGAAGATGAACCGAGTTAATTCAGGCCACGTGTTTAAAATAGTGCTTGGCACCTAGTAGTGCTCAATAACTATATATTTATTTTATTATTATACTGACTATTCCTGACCAATTCCCTCCTTCCTCACTTTTTAATCACCTTTACTGTTAAAACCTTAATTCAGATAATCATTTTCCTTAAGTAATGCAGTAATTTTTTAAATGATCAGTCTTGCTGTGCTTAAATTCATCTCTGGATCCTCACTGCAGGGTGCTGTTTCTAAAGCATAGTATTGACCATGTCACTCTCCAATTAAAAATCCTCCAAAAATTGTCATTGTTTGTGGGAGAAAATCTGAATTCCTTGACATAGCGTAAATAGCCAGAGAGAACAATTTGTCTGTAGACATTACTGTTTTTATCACTTACCTGCACTCCTCCTACAGCTGGCACTCCAAATTTGCTGCACTGCTTGTTACTACCTGGATTCACCATGTTTAAATTTTATTCACAGAAAACCAGAATAAATGACCAGAATGAAATGAATGTCATTCACTTAAAAATAATTTATTGAGTTAAATATAGTAACTGTTATGATAGTAAAAATAAATAAAAAATGATCTCTGCCTTCAAAGAATTTAAAGTCTCAACCTTTCTTACTTATTATTATTTAACTACTATTAGTTTTAAACTTAATTTTCTAATTTCTCTTCCCAGATTTATTTCGTAGAAGTATTCATTTGTTTCTTAGACATTTACAGCTGTAATATTAATAACACGAGAGATGTGAATTAATCTTTCTAGGTAGAAACACTCCAGGCAAATGACTATCTCTGCAGGAGAGTTCCCTGAGGGCTGTGGTCTCATGGCTGATTATTAACAGCCCATAATATGTCCATTGATAGAGGTAGGGTTGAGTGCAAATTTGGGCCCATATTTTCCCACCTAACATAAGACAGTATTTTAGTTATTTTCTTAGTACAGCACATTGATAAGTTGCTTTTAATCACTTTTACATTTTTTTCCGTGAGGCTAAAGTGAATCATCTGTCATTTTCCGACTCACGAGTCACTCCTGGACAGGTACACTGCTAATATTTGATCTAGGCACCTGGCCAAGGTACACCAGACTAGTGGTGAACTTGAAAGGTGACCAGGGACCTGATGTTGATGCTATTTCATTGCATGAGAGCAAGTGATCAATTTAACATTTCTGAGATTAATGACTATTTTCTTGGTGTTAAAAGGCCATCAGAGAGAGTTTGCATTTTAATTCTGTAGTGCTCTAGATATTTGGCAATAAAGTTGTGTATTTAAATAAAATATATTTTGAAAATACATTACACTCTAAAATTTAATCTACTTTAAAATTGTTATGAACTCTTTGAAATGTCTCTCTGATGATGCTACATAAATTGTCAAAACTGAAAAAAAGTGATATGGAAAGTGACAATCCATTCTTAAACCAACTCCATGTATCAGGAACCTATATAAAATCAGGGAGTCTTGGTAATTACCCATTATGCCTCAGAATCTGAATGATTTAGGAGCAGATTAATTTAACTTAAAACTCATCCCCTCATACCCTATATTTTAACCCCATAAAAATGATTCACTTTTGCCTATGTTAGTACTTAATATTAACAGAACAACTAAAATGACAGAGTGTCTTGTATGCTGTCTTTATTTTCCTATGTAGCCTGCAGTATAAGTGAAGTTGACATCATTATTAAATGAGATCTCATACATAATTAAATGTGTGCCAATAACAGTAGTCTTATTAATATCTTTGGCATCATTAATTTAGTTTTTCTCCCCTTTTTCATTAATTTGAAACAACCTCTTTTAGTATCTGTGAATACTTGAAGAACTGTCAAACTTTTCTTCAGCCAACCTTCAAAGGTCAGAACTAGCTTTGACACCTAAAATTCAAATGTAATTAGTTCGAGATTTACAGGGATTGTATGCCAATCTTCCAGTAGCTTAGAATTGACGTGGTATCTAACCTTTGGTGGCCCCGAGAGATATTCAGATAGATTTGAAGATAAATAGAAAAATTAAACCCACCATATCCACTGTTGGTCAACTTGTAGATTTTTTTCCTGACTTGTTTTTTAGAGTTTGTATTTTTGCACTTTCTCTTGATTTTAAGAAAAACATCTCTCTCATGCCTCCTAGCAGCAAGTTGGTATTCTTATTTAAAGCTTAGCTCACATGGTATATACTTGGATCATTAAACCAAAGGACTTGTACAGTCATGATTTTTAATGAAGCATGTTTGAATAATTATGCTAATTTCCAAAGCACTAGAATCAAATCAAGTGATCAAAGTTTTCATGATTGCTATCATGTGTTCGTCACCCCCCTCTGCCACCCTCACAATTTGCTGTATGTGGAAGCCTTTCTTAGAAATGTGTTTGGAAATGGGTATTCATCAATGCTGAGCAATAGGAAAAAAATTTTACACGGAGTGTAATGCACTTTATGTTATGCCTCCATAGTGGACTATATGTGACTGTGAAAGTAATATTGTTCTGCCACTCTCCCACCTAAATACCACCTACAATCAATACTGTGTTCTGCCTTGACAGAAAGCTGAATTTTTATCTGTTAAATGTGTGAGCTTGGGGCAGTGATGTGTCTGAAGTGGTTTAAATCTGAAATGTGATGTGCTGCAAAGAGAGTTGATTGACATCTTTGTTTATTGAAAAGTATTACATGAACAACAAAACACAAACAGAGGCAGAACACTCCACTGCAAAATGCAGCTGTGTTATTTTTCAATCCTATGTGCTCTGCCCCTTTGAAGCTTGTCTGATGTAATAAAGCCAGAGGATACAAAACAAACAAGAATTTTGTTTGATTCAACACTCAAAAATTTAGACAAGGATGACTTCTTTTTTTTGGTTTAAGGTAAACTCTCCCACAAAACTCTCCATGCCCTGACATTCTATAAGGATATTTACTTCTGAAAAACTGTTGCATTTTAAAGTTGTGTTCTTATGTTTATGAGCTCTAATATAAATTCAGAATTACTTAATAAGAAAACAAATTGGAGAGGGTTGAACATTTTTATGTATCCTCTATAAATGAGAAAAAGGACATTAATGACACTAATCTTAAAGCACTAAACATGCAGAATAAGAAATTAAGTTCCCTTTAAATTTTATGTTAGAATAATTATCCCCCTCAATGCAATTTACCCATGTTTTATTAAAGCTTTATTATGTCAAGGTAAATAGAGGTTAATGCTGCTGTTACTTCTTCCAATGAAGTATTATCTTTAATCTTGCTTTAATAAAATAGTGGTAAATTGCACAGTAGGGGTAATCACCATGGGCTAATTTAGAGAGTTGTAAAATCCTTTACCAAGTATATACTGTAGTTAAAAATAGAAGTAGTCTTAAGAAAACACAAATTGCAATGCAACTTAAAGGAATTTAAAGAAATTGCTATTCATAATTTTAATTAATTACTTATTAAATTTAATAGATGTTTTTGAGTACCTACTATGTGTAAGGCACTGTTTTGGCTATGCCAAGTATATGGGAGTATATAAACATGGACTCTCTCCCTAAGAGCTTGCAGTCGACACTTAGGCAAATACCTAGAAAGAAATAACTCTACTAACTTTGAAGTCTGCCATAAAAGAAGTATGGACATCCCTGCCATAGATGTTCAGAGAAGGAAAATTTTACTTCAGGTAGAGGATTAAGAAGGGGTCATCTGAATTGAATCCAGAAGGATGGGGTAAGATGGGACAGGTGTCACTGGAGTGGGAAGGATACTTAGGTAGAGAAGATGATAAGAGCAAAGAACTGGAGTCAAAAATGTGTCAGATGTCCAATCAATACCATCTTGCCTGGTACAATTAGAGCTGAGACTTCAGACTGAAAACCAGTCCGAGACTATTGCAACAAGTCAGGTGAGAAGCAGAGAAAGTTCACACACCACTGGGAGACAGTTTAGATTAAATACCCTTAGCATGAAAAAAAAATTCTCTCTCTGTATATATAGATATAGATATAGATATAGATATAGATATAGATATAGATATATAGGTCTGTCTATATTCAAAAATAGAAAAAAGGAAGTTTTTAAAGTAGAAATTCTAATATTTTTTTCTTCCCTCAATAGATCATCTGGTGTTCTTTGAAGATCATTTTCATAGTAGTAGTTGTAAGAACATAAAAGAATTACAATATAAAAGATTAGGAAGAAAGAATTATAAACTTAAAATGTGAGATTTGTTTGAGAGAGAAGTCAAAGGAAACTCCAAGGATTTGAACCTGGGCTACTGGGAGAATAAAGCATTATTAATAGAAAGAGATAAGAAAGAAGAAAATTGGGAATAAAAATGTTAAATTTTGTTTGGAATGTATTGAGTTGAAGCTTCCTGTGTTATATTAGTATAAAAGGTGACAAGCAACTGGATATTAACATTCAGAGTTCAGGAAAGGGTTACTGATTTAGTTGTTTAGATACCCCAGATAATAAAAAAAAAAAAAGTATTTATTTTTTTAAAAAAGATACTCAACTACTTAAGGATATGTGCTAATTCAAGGAAATGAATAGCTCTTCATAGTTACTTTCAGCTTACCAAGTAAAATCAATCAGATAAGATCTTTTGGAATTATTCAGTGTGTTTGGTGAAGAGCTAAAGGCTTCAAACAGGTCATTGTCATCAAGATGAATGACATACTAACTTATTTTCAAAACACCCCTTAGGTTGAAGCCCAGTCCCATAATGTTGAACCTCATTCCTGTTCTTGAGAGTGTGTCAGAGTGAGCCATCAGCTAAGAGTATACAGTTTTGCCTTCCTGTGTTCTCATTAGCAATTTCAAATGAACTGAGGTGTGGTAAGGGAACATAGCATTTACCATCTTTGACAAATCACGCTTTTTGAAGGTGGAATATGAAATAGGATGGTACTTGTACATAAGCAATTGGACAAAAAACAAAATGTGCCCAGGCTCCTCTGTCCTCTGGTAGTCTGTTTTTCCTCCCACGCCCCCACGTCCTTCCTCTTGGCATCTTCACAATCACTCTTATCTGTTCCGACTTTGTATTTACTTTTCTTAATGAAAAACCTTATAGGTCTTCAAGGTTATGTCTGAACTATTCTTCCAGCTTGCTTTAAGCTATCCCTCTCCCCTACTCCAAAATTATCATTACCCCGACCTCTTGAGAATTTCTCTTAAGCATGACAGTGGTTATGGATATGATCAGAAATTTCGCAAAACATAAAAAGTTCACTTTTCCTTTTAGACAAGCCTGAAAAACTATCACCACTGTCATAAAAATTGTTTCAACACTTCTGCTTTGGTGAAGTAGTGTTCCTTGTCTCTGAGCTGCTAGGCCACTGAATAGCAAGTCTGATTATAAGACCTCAACATCATGGAGGTCTAAATGATACTTTCCTCTATTCTCCCTTTCTGAAATCTAAGAGAGGGACCTTAGCTCTTTCTGCATGGAACTATAGTCATTCGCAGAAAGGAAAAGATTTAAGCAGTCCTTACAGAGACTTAGAAAATTCCTCTAGAATTATTCAGAGATGGGCACAAAGGGTAGAGAAAATCAAATGTAAATGATGTTCCTCTTTAATTTTCCCGTGGGTTGTACACCAAAGCAAACAACTGTACATTGGATGACTTTTGTGGATGACGAGCTGTTTCCTTCTGTCTTTCACAAGCCTCAGTGACAGTAAGGGGTATATAAAGCTCTGAGTGAAGATCTGAAGCTGTTATTAAAATGGAAATATTCAAAGCAGGCAGGAGTCTGTGAGAGTCTGTTCTGGGGACACATTACTGCATTTGAAAGGATATTAAAGCTTAACATAGAGGGGAAATAGTTCTAATGGCAAAATGTAAAGCTGCTTAACAGAATTACACCTAGAATTCTGTGTATTAGGTCTGAAATACCTCTACTCTTATATTGCTGAGAGTAAAGCTATATGTTGGTTGGAGTGCTCTACCGTTTTACACAGTTTTCTAATTTGAGGTTTTAATGTTCTTAAGTGCAAAAATTTTGCTCTGATCTATGTTTTTGTAGAGTCAACTGATAGTACTCCTTACCCTGTGTGTGGGACTCAAAGATGTACTGTGTTGTACAATGTTCAAATCAATATGGAAAAAGAAATTGTGACCTTCTTTTACACAGCCTATTGAGGTGGGCCCATCATATCACAGGATAGACTATGTACCATTCCCTGGAAGTAGGAGGGAAGAGGCAAGGCAAAAGTTAACACCAAAAGGATTTCATGTTTATCTTCATATGGAAGAACCTGACCCTACTCATATGTAAAAAAAAATGAGATCCATTCAATAAATATTTCTCAAGCAACTCAAAGCAGGAACATAAGTAGCCTAAGAGCAAGCCAATGGTATGGTGGATATAAAGCCTTTTTTGTAGCCTAGATGAGTCACTATTACAGTGTAGTCATGACTGTTTTCTAAACATTGTTGGGTAATGGAGGGTAATTTTGATGCTTTGATTCTTCAAGATGCCACCAAAAACCATATTCCAGAGCATGCCATAAACACAAAATTGTAGAACCCTGAAACTATCTCTCTAGTTGTACTTTAAGATACCAGATAGTAAAACAGAATGAAAATAAGGCTCTTGCCCTTAAGGAGTTTACAGTTCGTCTGAGGAGATGAAATATGTGCTGCCTGTAAAAATATTTAAAATGTCACATATGAAGAAGGGCACGATATCATAGAAATGACAACAAAATGTTCAAAAAAGACAGAGCTAAAGAGGCGTCTGAGTTGGAGAGTTTACTTTCCCTTTGTGGACTCATAGTTATCATTTTGGGAAAAAAAGAATTAAGAAGAACATTATAGGTGAGAGAATGGTGTCTATTGGATAGCTGCATAAATACAGAAACTGACCAAGTTTGAGTAGTTATAATATTTGTCAATTGTACAATATTAATCACTCAGAATTAGAGCAATTTTATTTCCTTATAATTACATAGATTCTAGTATGGTTTTGGAATGTTATATAGTTAAACTCACCAAGTGAGGATGACTACTATCTCAGATGACCTCAAATCTGGTTGTCACACTATGCTCATCCCAAGGTGAAACTTTCGTTCATTTCTAAAGAAAATGTCTTTCTTGTGTTATTTAACAGTTTGACACATGCTAGGTGATTAAGCCAATAATCTAAAAACCAGGTATTTTTGCCTTGTGAGATACTCGTAAAACAGAAAGATTTTATCTGAGAAATAAATAAAATGCAAATTCAAATCCCAGATACCCCATTGCTTGAGCACACATATCATGATTTCACAAAGCTACTGCATAAAATTATAGTGTACTTTGGAAAAGTAATTATAAGGCACAGATGCACAGGCTATCCTTACCAAAAGAAAATTTGGGGGAAGGCAGGTTCTGAATTCAGTTCACATTTTTCAGTATATTCCAAATAATAAACCATAATACAAGTTAAAATATTTATAACATTGCAATGTTATAAATTATAAAAATATTTTTGGTCACTCAGATAACCAAAATATATTACTCATATATACTTGGTCTTAATCCATGCTTTCTGGCTACAGCTCCCAAAACCCTTGGAAGTATTGAGAGTGATAAATGTTTCTTTTTGTTTTGTTAATGAGATGACTATATCCCAGTGTTGTTGTGAAGATTAAATGAGACAGTATATATAAAGTGCTCAATGTAGAGTATTATTTTATAAAGCATATTTTTACATATCATGATATTTCTGTTCTCTTGCAAAAGAAAAAATCCTCTAAGACAGAATGGGGGTGAAAGAAATACAAAAATAGTGGAACAAATAGAAAGTATTATAAAACTAGAAAAAGAAGAGCAAAAAACCCCAAAAGGCAGCAGAAGGAAGGAAATTATAAAGATCAGGGAGAAAATAAATAAAATAGAGGTTAAAAAAAAAACAGAAAAAAAATTAATAAAACCAAAAGCTGGTTTTTTGAAAAAGTAAATAAAATCGACAAACCTCTGGCCAAACTCACAAAGAAGAAAAAAGAGAGAGCATAAATTAGCAAAATAAGAAAGGAAAATGAAGAAATTACAACAAATAAAATAGAAATACAGAATATCATATGAGAATATTATGAAAAACTATATGGAACCAAACTGGATAACCTAGAGGAGATGGACAAGTTTCTGGAAACATACTGTCCACCAAGACTGAATCAAGAAGAAACCGACCACTTGAACAAACTGATCACTAGAAATGAAATTGAAATAGCAATAAAAAACCTTCCTACAAATAAAAATCCAGGACTGGACAGATTCACCAGGGAATTCTACCAAAGATACAAAGAAGAACTCATACTAGTCCTTCTCAAACTCTTCCAGAAGATTGAAAAGGAGGGAGTACTCCCAAATTCATTCTATGAAGCCACCATCACCCTGATACCAAAACCAGGCAAAGACGCTACCAAAAAAGAGAATTATAGGCCAATATCACTGATGAACATAGACGCCAAAAACCTCACCAAAATATTACCAAATAGAATCCAACAACACATAAAAAAGATTATACATCATGACCAAATGAGGTTCATCCCAGGGACACAAGGGTGGTTCAACATATGCAAATCATTCAATGTAATACATCAACAAGAGAAAGGACAAAAACCACATGATCATCTCAATAGATGCAGAAAAAGCATTTGATAAAATTCAACACCCATTTATGATAAAAACTCTCACCAAAGTGGATATAGAGGGAACATATCTCAACATCATAAAAGCTATATATGACAAACCTACAGCCAGCATAGTACTCAATGGTGAAAAACTCAAAAGCTTCCCACTAAAATCTGGGACAAGACAAGGCTGCCCACTATCACCACTCCTATTCAACATAGTCTTGGAAGTCCTAGCCACAGCAATAAGGCAAGAGAGAGAAATAAAAGGGATCCAAAGCGAAGAAGAGGTAAAATTGTCACTATATGCTGACGACATGTTACTATATACAGAAAGCCCTAAAAGGTCCACACAAAAACTACTAGAGCTGATCAAAGAATTCAGCAAGTTAGCAGATTACAAGATTAACATTCAAAAATCAGTTGCATTTCTTTACACTAACGATGAATCAACAGAAAAAGAAAATAAAGAAACAATCACCTTTAAAATAGCACCCAAAGTAATAAAATACCTAGGAATAAATCTAACCAAGGAGGTGAAAGAACTATACACAGAAAACTATAAACCATTGATTAAGGAAATTAAAGAAGACTTAAAAAATGGAAAGATATCCCATGCTCCTGGATTGGAAGAATCAATATTGTTAAAATGGTCACACTGCCCAAGGCAATCTACAGATTTAATGCAATCCCTATCAAATTACCCAGGACATATTTCACAGAACTAGAACAAATGATAATAAAATTTATATGGAACCTTCAAAGACCTAGAATTGCCAAAGCATTACTGAAGAGAAAGAAAGAGGCTGGAGGAATAACTCTCCCAGAATTCAGAAAATACTATAGAGCCACAGTCCTCAAGACAGTATGGTATTGGTACAAAAACAGACATATAGACCAATGGAATAGAATAGAGAGCCCAGAAATGAACCCACAAACTTTTGGTCAACTAATCTTCGACAAAGGAGGCAAGAATATACAATGGAATAAAGACAGTCTCTTCAGCAAATGGTGTTGGGGAAACTGGACAGCAGCATGTAAAGCAATGAAGCTAGAACACTCCCTTACACCATATACAAAAATAAACTCAAAATAGATCAAAGACTTAAACATAAGACAAGATACAGTAAACCTCCTAGAAGAAAATATAGGCAAAACATTATCTGACATACATCTCAAAAATGTTCTACTAGAACAGTCTACTCAAGCAATAGAAATAAAAGCAAGAATAAACAAATGGGGCCTAATGAAATTTACAAGCTTCTGCACAGCAAAGGAAACCATGAGTAAAACAGAAAGACAACCTACGGAATGGGAAAAAGTTTTTATAAATGAAACCAACAAAGGCTTGATCTCCAGAATATATAAGCAGCTCATACGACTTAATAAGAAAAAAATAAACAACCCAATCCAAGAATGGACAGAAGACCTAAACAAGCAATTCTCCAAGGAAGACATACAAATGATCAAAAGGCACATGAAAAAATGCTCAATGTCACTAATTATCAGAGAAATGCAAATCAAAACTACAATGAGGTATCACCTCACACCAGTCAGAATGGCCATCATTCAAAAGTCCACAAATGACAAATGCTGGAGAGGCTGTGGAGAAAGGGGAACCCTCCTACACTGCTAGTGGGAATGCAGTTTGGTGCAGCCACTGTGGAAAACAGTATGGAGATTCCTCAAAAGACTAGGAATAGACTTACCGTATGAATCAGGAATCCCGCTCCTGGGCATATATCCAGAAGGAACCCTACTTCAGGATGACACCTGCACCCCAATGTTCATAGCAGCACTATTTACAATAGCCAAGACATGGAGACAGCCTAAATGTCCATCAACGGATGACTGGATAAAGAAGCAGTGGTATATTTATACAATGGAATACTACTCAGCCATGAAACCCAACAACATAACGCCATTTGCATTAACATGGATGCTCCTGGAGAATGTCATTCTAAGTGAAGTAAGCCAGAAAGAGAAAGAAAAATACCATATGAGATCACTCATTTGTGGAATCTAAAACAAACAAAAAAACCCAAAAACAAACAAACAAAGCATAAATACAAAACAGAAACAGACTCATAGACATAGAATACAAACTTGTGGTTGCCAAGGGGGTGGAGGGTGGGAAGGGATAGACGGGATTTCAAAATTGTAGAATAGATAAACAAGATTATACTGTATAGCACAGGGAAATATACACAAGATCTTATGGTAGCTCACAGAGAAAAAATGTGACAATGAATATATATATGTTCATGTATAACTGAAAAATTGTGCTCTACATTGAAATTTGACACAACATTGTAAAATGATTATAAATCAATAAAAAAATTAAAAAAAATAAACGTATATGGACTAAACTCTCCAGTTAAAAAATAAAAGATTTTCAGATTAAAAAAACCAACTGTAGACTGTTTACAAGAGACACATTGGAAATTTATAGATAAATGCAAAATTTAAAGGAAGGCAAAACATGTATCAGATAAAATATAATGAAATGAAAGCTGGTATAATTATATTAAAGGCAAACAAAACAGAAAGACAAAAAGAATTTACAACAGATAAAGAAGGTTATTTCATGATGACAAAAATTTCAAACCTCAGGAAACAATAATTCTAATTTTTATGAACTTAATAATATAACCTCAAAACATTCAAAGAAAAATTGGCAAAAACTACAAGGTAAAATTGACAAGTCTACCCTATTGCTGAATAATTTAACCCTGAGAAAATGACAAATAAGGCATTAAAGGATATTAAAATTTGAAGGGCCCAAGTACAAATTCATCTAATGGGCAGATAATGAAGTACTTAATCCAATAAATATGGAGTATTTATTCTTTTCAAACACTTCTGAAGCACATATGGAAACTGGCTATGTGTTAGACCATAAAAACTAATAACAAATTTCAAAAATTAGTGTCATAAAGACCACACTTTTGATTACAGTGCAATTAAGTTAGACATTAACAATAAACAAAAAAAGCTACAAGTCATAATGGATATTAGACAATAATTAGAACTGAATTATTTTTAAAAACCCTACATATCAAAACTTCTAGGATGCAGCTAAAATAGAACTGAGAAATTTATAGTTTACATTAGAAATGAAGAAATTCTAATGTTCTAAATTGAGAAGTTACAAAAAAAAAGAACAACACAGAAAGATTGGAGAAAAGAATTAAAATAAGAGTAGAAATCAATGTTATAGAAAATAAATACTAGAGAGGATCAATAATACACTTAAGAAAAAGTATTAAACAGACAAAACTCTAGGAAAATTAATCAAAAAGAAAAGAGGTATTTATAAATAATATTAAGAATGAAAATGGAGTAGAACTACAGATATAGAAGAGATTATACATAGAGTAAGATACTGTTGAATAACTTTATATCAAATAAACATATATACATAATGCATAAATGTTTAAAAATACATTTACCAAAACTAATTCATGAGAAATCAGTACAAGAAATGAAAATTATGGGCTGATTACTCATGAAAATAGATGCAAAAATTGCTAAGCAAACTAAGTCTAGTGATGTATAAAAACTGTACATTACAATTATGGTGGATTTGTCCCAGAAATGCAAGATTGCTTAACATTAGAAAATCAATTATCGTTACAACCCTAACAACTTAAATGAGATAAATTGTAGGGTCATGTATTTAAATACACAAAAGCACTTGGTAAGATTCAAGAAGATAGAAGCTTTTAATAAACTAGGAATAAAAGGGACTTCCTAAAATCAATACAGGATATCTAAAAAACTTCAAAGAAAATATGATTAATGAGAAAATGTTGAAAGAACTGCCTTAGAGATCAAGAAAGCATGAGAATCTTTGCTCTACAAAATTATTTCTTTTTCATTAGAGTATGGGTTTCTCTTAGGTGTGCCAAAATGGAGGAAGAAAAGTAAGAATCATTGTGAGAGCCGGAGGTAAGCTGTTGGCTGTAGCATCTAACAGAGCATCTAATAGGAGCAAGTAATTTTCCATGAAAAGATGATGGTGGCGATGTTGAGTACAGCCATAGTGATGATGATAGCTTTACACAGCAGAGTTCAAAGTTAGTAATTTAGAGTATATTAACTCTTTTTTTTTCAGAATTTTTTTGTGTTTTTGTTATGTGCCAAGAAATGAAAAATTACTTTCTCAATAATCAGAAAACAGTAGGTCTACTTAATCAGTAAGTTCTTTTGCTATATATGCTTTTCCTTTTTATTATGGAATGTGTGATTATCTTTTATCTAAACAACTATTTTCTTCTATTAAAGTATTACAGGGCTAATTTTTGTTTAAACTAGGTAAGAAAAAGCAGAGGGTAAACTTACAAATATCTTATATAACATGACAGATTTTTCAGTAACATACATGTGCATTTTATCTTGGTCCATTATTATTGCCTTGCTACTTTGTGAACGATCAGTTAACTACATTTGTGGGGTTTATTTCTGGTCTCTCTATTCTGTTCCACTGATTTATTAGTCTATTCTTTCACCAATACCACACTATCTTAATGACTGTAACTTTATAGTAAATTTTGAGGTCAAGTAGTGTCAGTCTTCCAACTTTGTTCTTCTCCTTTAATATTTTGTTGTTTATCCTTGGTCTTTGCCTCTTCATATAAACTTTAAGATCAGTTTGTCAATATCCACAAAATAACTTGCTGAGATTTTAATTGAGAGTGCATTGAATCTATAGGTGAAGTTGGAAAGCACTGACATCTTGACATATTGAGTCTTTCTGTCTATAAACATAAAATATATTTCTGTTTATTTATCAGCATTTTATAGTTTTCCTCATATAGATCTTATACTCATTTTATTAGATTTATACCTAAGTATTTCATTTTGGGGAGGGCTAATGTGCGTGGCATTTTTTTTTTCTAATTTCGAATCCCACTTGTTCATTGTTGAAATGTAGGAAAGCAGTTGACTTTTGTATATTAAACTTGTGCAAGTTTAATATACAAAATGTTGTGTTTATTGGTTTCAGTATTTTTGTCTATTATTTTGGATTTTCTACATAGACAATTGTGTCATCTGAAAAAAACAGTTTTATTTATTTCTTTTTAATCTATTTGCCCTTTATTTCCTTTTTACCTTACTGTATTAGCTAATACTTCCATAATGATATTGAAAAGGAGTGGTGAGAGGGGACACCATTGCTTTGTTCCTAATCTTAGCAGGAAAGCTTCTAATTTCTCACCACCAAGTATGATGTTAGCTGTAGGCTTTTTGTGGATGTTCTTTATCCAGTTAAGAAAGTTACTCTCTAATTTTAGTTTGCTGAGATACATAGTTTTTTAATGTGGAGCATTTGGAATCTTACAGGTTCTATGGATAGTCTTCATATGTTCTGTTACTTCCCTAAAATGTTATGCATTAATGTATTTTCCCATGGAGAAGGTCAATAGTTTTATGAGATTTTTTTATATGAGATCTAACCAAAAGTTTTAATCAGCACATTGTTGCCCTTTTTACTGCTAACTAACTTGATTTCTAACTTAATACCTGCTTGAACCTAGGCCTTCCTTCGAAATACTCTTTGGACAATTGGTCTTGGGTTGAATCTAAGGTAAAATAGAGATTCTGTTTCCTTGTGTCTGTTTATGTATTTCAGGCTTTGCCTTGGTTCTGTTCATGTCAATGCAGACCTCTTTTTATTTGGGGAGAGAGAGCAGAAACAAATATCCTTACCTCAAAAAATTCCATATTTCTTCCAGTTAGCATTTAGTCTAATTTCAGTATTTCCAAGTGGGGCTGTCACTAGGTGATGACTAAGTGCCTCTTTTTCCTTTTCTTTTCCTTTTTCTCAAGTCTACAAGGTGACTGCTGAGAGCGAACTATAGAGGGTGTGGCTGCTTCTGTTTAAAATTATATTTTGCACTCATGCTACTTTATTCTAAGAATTTATTTCAAAAAATTTATTTTAATAGCTTTCTCATATTTTAACAATGATTTACACCCTTAATTCTTTAATGCAGATTATAATTAAAAAATTTACCCAATATCTACATCAAGTCAGTTTTCCCAAATATCATTTAGTTCTAAGTGTTCAACTCCACCCTCAATTTTGCTAATTCTTTTGTGAGAATCTGTTAACATTTTTAATGAGGTTCTAAATGATCAATATTGATGACCAATAATTGTTATTACCAGAAACTGTGTAGCTCACCCTTCCAATTCTCCTAATGGCTTCCATATCTGTTCCTCTCAAAAACTGATAACTTCTGGAAGTGATAGGGAGCTTCAGTTTGAGTTCAGCGTACAAGTCAGCAGGTCAGAAGAAATGCTTCTCATCAGTTTGAGCTACTATTGTTGAATAACTGCAAAATCTCCTTAATGGTCTTTCTGCCTCTAGTCTATCCACCTTTCTCTGCAGTACTATAAGAGTAACATACCTAAAGCCTAAATATATTTTCTTGATATTTTTCACTGGCTTTCTCTCACCATCAGTAGCATTTGAGGTCCTCCATTCCCTAACCCTGAAATTCTCCATCCTGAACTTTGTCTGCTCTGTGTGTTCCCTTGTCTATGAGCACCTAGAATTGTTTATACTCCCTCATTCTACACTTACCATGCCATCGCTAATGCTGCTCTCTCTCCCCAGATATCCTCTCCCCTGCCATTCTCCTTCTCCAACTTTTTGGCTAAGGGCTACATTCAATCAACACTCAGATTAGGAAAACATCTACTCTAAGAGGTTTTTACAAAACATACTCAGGCTGAATTAAATTTCTTGGCACCCAATTATCTGCTTATTGCCTTTACTGAACTGCATAGTCTCCAGGATGAAGGATCATGTCTGTCTTATTCCTCTTTGGACTCCCAATGCAGAGTACTTATTCAAACGTTATTTGTTGACTTGATTCCCTCAACTACCATGCCTACCTTGCTTTAATGTCTGGCTTTTTTCATGGAGTGAGGAGGGACTGAGCAGGGAAGTAGAGCTAAACACTGACTTCTTTAACAGTCAAAGAATTTGTGCTTAAATTTTCTCTGTTAGGAGACATCAGAGATATTGCCTAATATACCTGTGCTTCTATTTTCCAATCAATTAAATAGACCTTTCCCTTTATAACTCATGTTACGAGAATAAAATGAAAAATGTTCTTGTGATGAGTTGAATTCAGATGCATAGTCTACATTCATATGTGGAGGAAAGTTGGGAACTCTTGCCTTAAACGTTTAATAATCATTCTTTAAACCAACTTGTAAAAATGCTTTGAAATCTTAAAAAAAAAGTTCTATATAATTGTAAGGAATTACTCGTGTTACTGTACAGTTTACTTTAACTTTTCTATGCTTTCTGACATTCAGTTTCTGAGGTACAGGCCTTTATGCTAGGTTTTATTATATTCATTTCTCATTCTTCTGTAAAATTATTTTTGCCATATGTGATGGTTAATTTTATGTGTCAACTTAGCTAAGCCACAGTACCTGGGTATTTGACCAAATAATATGTTGCTGTGAAGGTACTTTTTAGATGAGATTAACGTATAGATCAATAGACTTTGAGTAAAGCAGATTACCTTCCATAATGTGGGTGGGCCTCATCCAATCAGTTAAAAGCTTTAAGAGAAAAAATACTGACATTCTCTGAGAAACAGAGAATTCTGCCTACAGTTTGTCTTTGAACTCAAGCTGTAATATTAACTTTTCACTTGATAGCCAACCTGCCAGCCTACCCTGCAGATTTTGGATCTGCTAGCCTCTACAATCATGTGAGCCAACTCCCTGAGGCAGATGGATCTCTCTACTCTATAAAGAGCTATATATCCTATTGGATCTGTTTCTCTGGAGAATCCTGACTAAGATACCTTCCTTATGTATAACTATCCTCATAACAAGAACCGATTAGTAACTACTTTACCATTTCAGTGTCGTTATCTAATTTATGAACAAAAAAGTGCGGCTGAATCTCAACTCTTTTCATCACCACATAGATGGAGATGCTTTATTCATTGTGATCGTGTATAGAGATGCCTGAACTTCTTACCTCTTTCTGTTACCTACCTAGCAGTACCTTCTAGGTATTATATAAGTTAAATAGTTTTCCTGCAATGCAGTAACATTGCTTCCAATTTGGTCCAAAGAGGCATTCTCAGTTTAGATAAATGCCTAGTTTCATTCTTTACTTCATATTCTGTTCAAAACAAGATGACATTAGAATATAAGTGTTGCTCTCCTTGTACTGACCCAGTGATTTAGTTGTATTATGTTTCTTTTTTTATTATGAAAATGATAATTAAATTATGTATTTTTTTACATTTTCTAACTAATATAGATGGTGTTAATCACAATTCATGACCTAAGATGCAAAATAAATATAATTTTATGTTCTATAACTGGAACTACTTTCTGTCATGGGTTCTAATACAATGGATATCAAAAATGGATGGATATCAGGTTTTCTCTCCTTCTCTCCTTTAGGAATCTAATTTGGGGAGAGGAATGGCAGGGCAAGAGGTAAGAGGTTTTCAGTCGTCATCTTCCTTACTCTGGTTTAAACCGGTGGCTGTCGGACTTTCTTGTCCTGTCTGCTTACCTTCTTCAGATTCACCTGCTCCCTTGTCCTTGTCCTCAACACTCCAGAATAAGAGAACAAAAGTGTGCACATTGTGATTGATGTTTTAAACGTGAAATGCAGCTCTATTTCTTATTTCTACTTTTAATTTTTTTGTTTGCTTTTGTCTGGATATTTACTTATTTTACTCTTTTAATATTTCTATTTTTGCTTTAGATGTTTCTGTGATGAGTATCATATGACTAAGTTTTGTTTTTAATCTTTTCTGAGGTTTTTTTTTCCCCCTCTAAGAGAAATTTTTGTCATTAAATGTCTTATCTGATATGTTTGTTTTAATTTCTAACATGTTTCAGGCTTTGGTTTTTTTTTTTTTTTAACTCATCCTTGCTCTTTCATTCCAGTTTTCTTGTTTTTAAGAATTTTTATTGACATGTTAATTTCTTCTTCTGTAAGTTAGAAACAGTATCTATTGATGGCCTCTACATCCCCACTTTAAAAGATTAAAAAATGTAACACACAGTTAATGACTCCTTTCTTTCACACTGCTGTTTTTTGTCAACAAGATGTTGATATTTAGATATTATCTATCTTAAAAAAAGAGATTTCTATTTCTTTAATACAATGATTCTGAGGCATCTATATTTATAAATCAGCTGGAATACACTACAAATTTTTTAGAGGTGTCTATGGCTAGTACACTCCTTAAGAGCTTGTTTGTTTAACGATTTATTTCTTTACTCTGTTAAAATGGAATTTTGGCTGATTATAGTATATTTGGGCCAGAATCCTTTCCTTTGAGAATATAGACATTATCATATTGTCAACTGATACCTAGAGTTACTGAGAAGAGGCTTATAGCTTGATTGCTGCTAGGATGATTACATGTGGTGAATAGAGAATGACCTTATGAGGAGACTTCATAATGTCTTATGTCACTTTGCTATATCAAAAATACAAATAGAAAATAACTCTGAAACCAGATTTCTCACCAAAAGATATATTACCTGCTTTCTCTTTCATCATAGAGTAGGTACATTGAAATAAGCGTAAATTTTGATTTCATACATTTCACTTTTCACTGTGGATGGGATCTGGGATTAACCAGTAATACAAGAGGCACTATCTGGGGTTTAAGAATAGAAATTTCAAGTAATGCTGAGCTTATTGAGGAAAAAATGTGTAATAAGGGATTCAGGCCTCTTTGCCTCATGGCCACATTCCTGGGAAACTGGGGAAAAGCTATAGAACTACACTTTCCAGGAGGAACTATTTCCAGAGTATCACTGAGCACTGCAGTCTAATTTTGTTGGGAAAAGTGAAGGTCCTTTAGGATCCAACTCATTCTAAATATCAGCATCTTGAAATACTCCTCTGGAAACAGAGACTCCTGGATCTTTCATTATTTTTCAGATCCATCTAATTCTTCTTTCATCTCTTTTTCTACACTTCATGGATTCATTACTTGCCATCACTGTGGCTATCCGTAAGTTACTTGATGACTCTACCTGTGTGTCTTCATTTTAAAATGGGGGTAGTAATTATACCTAATGCATGTGTGAGATGTGACATGAAATAATGCATCGAACATGCTTAGTTAGCAAGTCTGGGTTGTAGTAAGCATTCAACAGAAGCAGCCATTACTTGTGCAAGATCCTAAATTGCCCTGTGCCTTGCTTGTGTGTGTGTGAGGCAGGGGAGGGGTATACAAATAAAAAGAAGCCAGGCAAATGGAGCTTTTCTTAAGCCTTTGACTTTAATTGTCTGTACATAAAGGATACATTTTAAGTTGAGTGTTTTAGAAAATTATCATCATATCACCAATTACCATATCGGTGTGCTTTGGGCTTAGTTCTGGGCCCTCTCCTATTCTCACCCCACACTGGTTCTTAAAGATCTCATCCACTTCTATTGCTTAAATTACCATTTGCATGCTAGTGAATCACACATTTACATATTTATTCTAGACGTCTTTCCTAGTTCCACATCTGAATATCCAATTGCCTATTGGTCATTTCTGCATTTCCTGGAGTCACTTTAAATTTAATATTTTAAAAATTCAGCTTTTCTTGTTCCTCTTTAGACTTTCTGCCACCCGTGTTCCCTTTCTCAGTGGTTCAAGCCCAAAAACCTGCCTGTTGCTCTTAAATTCTTTCTCTGACTTTAATGTCTCAATACTAATTTCTATGGATTCAACATTCCAAATGCTTCTTAACGTGATCATCTTGTCTCTGTTCTCACCTCAGTTTATTTAGGTCGTGATTATTGTCTTTTTCAGAAATGTCCCTCTAGCTGATTTTCTTGCTCCCAGTCATGTCCTATTCTTAATCATTCTCCAAAAAGTATCTTTATGAAACTCAAACTTCATAATGCTGCTCTCTCATTATCAGTTGATAATAAGTTGATAATATGATAATGTCTATATTCTCAAAGGGAAAGCATTTCAGTAGCTTTAGTTGCTGTTATAATAAAATCCAACCTCCTTAACATAGACTAAGGGTGAGATTTGTCTTAAGCCTGTCTCTTTTTCAGCCCCCACCTCTGCCCTCGAACACACTTCATAATCCTGCTAAAATTACTTCTGTTAGTTCTTTGAACATGTCGTGTTCTCCCTGACCTCCAGGGTTTTGAACATTCTTCACCACACTTTATCCCTCATTAACTCCTCTTAATTCTTCATGTTTCAATTGGTTGTCAGTTTTGGGGGTGAGTGCTGCTCTAATGTCTCAGGTTTAGGTACTCCTTATTCAAGTAATAGCAGTATGCTCCTGCAAATTTAATTGTATATATCTCCTCAGTTAAAACCCAGTGAAGACAAGGCCCTTATCTGTGTGAGTCATCAGTGTATATACCCAGAGCCTAGTCTAGTGTCTGGCATACAGTAGACACTTAATATTTTTCAAATGAATGATCTTACTAGCATTGGCACAGTAAATAGGGTTCTTATGTGATATTGCTCTTTCCATGATTTTACATGTGCTGTCTGATCATTTCTAAGCATAGACTTTACTTGTCTGATATGTAGGTTCTGGGAAATTCTTCCTTATATATGTTAGACAGTGAGAGTGCGAAGGCAAATGACATGTTAGTATTATTAAAAGATCTATGACTTCATGGCTTCTCTGAAAGGGTCTTGGGGAAGCCTTGGACTTCTCTGATCACACTTTGAGAAATACTGTTTTAATATGTTACCATTTGACACTCACCTAAGCATTATAAACCTTTCTGCATTTCCATAGCCTTATGAATGTAATCTGCTGGAAGAAACAGTGGGAAACTATTTCCTAAAATAAACTATAGGATATTAATAGTCTTACTATGGAAATATTACTCTCTATTCCATTCAGTTGGAGAAAAACTCAAGGAAAGCTTAACACTCTTCTGCACTGCAGGACTTCTCAGGACCTTTATAATGATAATTAACATTAGGAATGTTCAACTAAGAGATATCATATTCAGGGTTGTTAAATTTACTTGACTGAATTTTTGCAGAACATCTTAAGGGACTAATAATATAAAAGGTAAAGAATAAAACAATCTGAAATTTATACAATGTTGCCACTTTATTTTTCAGATATTGAAACTCTCAGATTATTTTCCTACTTTGTTTGAATATTACAATCCAGATATCATACTTAGATGTCTTTGTTTATTGATTGGAAGAATTCACGCATTTTGTGCATTAGATGATCAAGGTTCTGTTTTCAAATATCTCCAGCATCTCATTTCAGGACCTTTTCTAATCCATTTATTTGTCTCCAACAATTTCACTGTTCCCTCCACCTCCAACACTGTTGAAATGCTATAGCCTTATGATTAAAGATAACAGTTGTTCTTTTCATCCATCATCCTTAAGTTTTCTTTTAATAACATATTCACTAGGAGGTGGAGAAGCAGTGAGCACAGAAGGGTAGGATGCATCTTTACAATAAGGTGTGGGGTGGGGTTCTATTTCCCATCCATTGTCGTCTTCCTTGCAAACATTTATTCAGGTAGATGGGTTCTGGATATTAAATGAGATGGACAAGAAATATCATTCTGTCTTCTCTGTGATTTTCATCTTCACTACTTGGAAAAAAATATTTCTATTTCAGTCAAGGGGGAAATGATTATGAAGTTGAGTGAACTCCAAGGCAGAATTTTGGCAAACAGCTCTAGATGGATATACCCTAAAGTTTCTCAGGATTTTAAATAACTTCTGATTCAAATCCATTTGAGAAATGCAGGGTTAGAAAGAGCTAAATAGGTTCATTTGCTGTGGGCCTCTCAGAGCTGTTCACTTGTAATATGTGTTATCAGTTGCTCAGACAGGGTAGAACGTGCTCAAATGTACCTAATGATGTAAAATTTAATAGGAGAATGTCTCAAACTAGATTGCTGAAGAGTACACTTTAGAAACAGTCGTTCTAGACTGAAATGAGTGTTCTACATTTGGTTACGCATGGGGAAATTGTGTGGGTTTTTCTGTTACTTGTTTTTAATTTGCTGCATTATTAAAAATAGATTTTTAATTATACCCATTTATTTGGGTAGAAAGATGTTAGGAAAAATATTGTTTGATTTACTGATATTTGCACATATTATAGAAATGGGAAGGGAGGAAATGTTCTAGGTTTTCAAGTCAAGTAACTATAATACCATTTAATCTAAAAAGAGAATATTCCACTTGTACTCGACATTAGACTAAAATCAGACTGATGAATAAGCACCTACTACTGGAAACCCAGCAACAGTGTGGCCAGCAATTTTCAGTAAGTCGAATGTGCCCAGGCTATTTCAGGGCGGCGAGGGGGATCAGTCCTCTTTCACAGTACCTGTAAACAGGGCTTGAATGCAGCTAACTAGAGCTCGAGAACATGCGAGGGCACTTCATATTCAATACACAGCCCTATAAAGAGAAGAAAAATGAGCCTTGTCCAAAACTCTTACCTCAGCACCCACTGGCAAAAATAAAATATAAGCTGGGGACCAGGTCTCTTTGAGGCTGATTTTTTAAAAACTCTCTAACAGGCCTCTGGTGGTTACAGATATTGATCGTCAGAAAGTAATCTGTTCAGGTTTGGGGGCATGCCAGTACAAATTGTGGAATGCATTCCTTCCTCTCCAAGGACATGTTGAGATTTTTATATTGTCTATACTGGTCCGCTTGTCAGCTGTCTACCCTATTTGACATGAATTATTTTCTACCTTTTGTGGCTATGTAATTAAATATATTTTAAAAATAGGAAATTTTATTAATATAGAATCTTTCGCTTGAGTCAAAACATTCTTTTCATCTTTTTTAACCCTCATTTTTCTTCCATAATCATTATTTGATTCCCTCTGGCTGCCTGCTACTTATTTGTAGTACTACCATTCATCCATTGAGACCTTTCCATCTGTCACACAGCTTTGCTTTCTTTCCCCAGAAGCTTTATTCTCCTACTGTGCCATGTTTACTTTTTTTTCCCCTTTTTTCCTTTTTTGTCTACTAGTTGAATCGAGCATTCTTTTGTGCAGGTGTTTTCACCTTTTTTTGTTGTTGTTATTTAAAAAGTTTAAATCAGGCAAATGATGCTGAACAAGATAAAAGTGACACTCAGAAGGGGAATGTTTGCTAATCTTCAAAGACTGATATAATTTTTTAAAATTCCACATGTCTTTGTTCTGATATGTAAAGGTAGAATTGGGGTAGATCTGATACAATTCTGAACGTTAAGTGAAGTGGTAGGAATTGCTTCAATCAATATTTGCATATGGGTAAACAGTGATACTGATATTTTACTCTCTGTGTGTCTATTTATATTCATACTATGTATAATTGCTGATTAAAAGCTTACTTACTTTGAATTTCAGTGCTTAGAAGTACTTAAACATAAAGGTTAACTTTTCTGGATACCAGTTTACCTCAGAGCTTACTATCAACTTCTATTAAGGAGTAGGGGTCTACTGCCTAGAGAACAGATTCTAGGGATATGAAGATAAATGCAAGCATTCATGAGAGACTACATTAATGAAAAGTCTCCATTTTGCTTATGTATTGGAGATATTTCATTAATTCTGTCATGATTATGGCTTCTTATGCTAATTCAACTCAAATATAATTTAGCCCCCTTTCTGAAGTTTGCAGATGTCCACGTCCACATTTCTCAAACTGCCATTATTTTACCTGGTGCTAAACCCACTCTCTAAGTGTATATATGCTCAGCAAAAGGGACACCTTCTGCTGTTAAGGGGCTCACAGTCTGTTTAAGGGAGGGAGGATGCTGACTTCTCACTTAAAACATCCAGGGTGGCACAGGACATTGAGAACATGTTTGTTGAGAGATGATAGATTGTGTTCTGATCACCTGTTAGTGTCAGGAAAGATAAGAATCCTGAAGTATTTTAAAATAGGTTTTTTGTTTGTTTTGTTTTTTAAGGAAATCAGGGATGGAAAGATGATAGTAGTGGTGGGTGGAGAGAGATGCAGGGGGAGTAAGTAGCTCAAAAGGAAAGTGTGCAGACTTTTTTTTTTTTGGGAGAGAAATAAGAGGCGTAACTGAAAACCTTAATAATTACTGACAGCTGTTTCAGTCCCTGAACAACCGAAGATGATGAGTCAGAGTCCTTGCCTACAAGAAACTTGTAAATTAGTAATGGATATAAGACAAATATGTAAATCATTATCTTAGAACCAAAAGGCTGAATTCTTTTTTCTTGAACTACGATAAAGTGTCTTATCAGGACAACCTTGCTTGGAGAACAATATAGAAGCTAAAGGAAATACAAAAAGTAGCTGACTGAAGGCATTGTAGAGAAACAAAAGTAGGCAGGTTTTGAAGGGCTAAAGTCTTAGGAAAAGGAAAACATAAATTGAGGTGAAATTGATATTCTGTGCCGCTGTTGTCCTTGAGGGATTTGCAGATTCCTAAACACTGTGAGATAGGAGTCCAAGAAATCAAGAAGAATAAGCAGAGATTTTTGCAGTTTCATAGTGCTGAGGAGCCAAAAATAGGAGATCAAGCCCTGCCAAGGAGAAGGGACCTTGAAAAAAAGAGCTGAGAACCCAGGAAGCCTATGTTCTATGAATAAGGGCAAATCAGAAATAGACCACACCTCACAAATTTTCAAACTCAGTATCAAATCATCTTGATCCAAATATGAACTAGATAATCTGTTCTACTCAAACTGACTGCATGGAAAAAATATTATAACTTCATACAGGGCTTTTAAATCTTTATAATCTATATCTGGAATTCAATTGGAAATAAAATATCATATATCCTAGGAGATAGAAAAAAATGAACAAAATCCCAGAAAGGAACAATCAAAAGAAAGACGGCCACAGATTATGAAAGACTGAAATTTAGGATATACAATTTAAGGAGATCCGCAATTAATACTTTTAAGAAAATAAAAATTAGCTGGAGTACTTCACACAAAATAGAATCAGTAAACAGGAATCACGTAAATGTTCTAGAATTATAAAATAAACTCACTGACATTAGTAGCTTAGAATAAAAAGTCAAACAATAGAAAGAAAGAAAAGGGGAAACACAACCATATGGAACAAATAGGAAATGAAAAAGCAAATTGTTAGAATAAACCCAGCCATGTTTTTTTAACATATTAAATGCAAGTGACTAAACTCAAAAGATGGAAATATTTCAGACTAAATTAAAGAAAAAAAATTAAACAAAACCCATCTACACCCATTGTCTAAAAGAAAACTATAAGAAAACAGGAATGCTGTTAAAATTTTAAAAAAGTAGACAAAGTAAATTATCAGGGTTAAAGAGGAATATTTCATAATCATAAAAGGCTGAGTCCCTAAGACATAGCAATTTTAAGTACACATGTGCTCAGTAATTCAAAATGCATGAAACAACATTTAACAGAATTAAAAAGAGAAATATACAAATTGATGATTGATAAGCTAGTAATTGATAAAACAATTAGATAAAATTTATGAGTATATAGAATACTTTAAAGAAGTATTTGTATATGTAAATAAAATACATTAAACTGATAAAACACGTGGTGGAGAGCATTAAGTAAACATTTTAAAAACCTGTTCTAAGAAACTTTTTCCTAGAAGGGAGAGAACTACTAATTTATAGTCAAATATTAGTACTGTCTATGGTACCTCTTAAAGAGGTGTTTTTAAAATGTATAACTAACAAGGTAATAGAAAAGAAAATGTAATAATAAAATTTTAGTTAGCCCAAAATAAAACAAGAAAGGAGAAAAAATAGCAACAACAGATTGGATAAATACAAAGCAAATAGTAAGATGGTAGATTTATATTTAAATTTATCAAAAGTTTATTAAATATAAACAGATTTAATTAAAAGACAAATGTCAGGATAAGAAATAAAAATGCTATAATATGTAGTTCTTAAAAAAATACCATAAATAAAAGAATACAAAGAGCAGAAAGCGCACATTTAAAACCCATTGTAATTATTTCAATAAAAAGATAGTGGAATTTAAAGCAATAAACTGTTACTAAAGATGAAGGTTTCATAATGACTAAAGAATCTACTGGGAAAAGAAAGGACTGGATACACACCGGAGACAAGAAAATCTTATGGACCACTGCTCTAAGAGTTCAAATACATCAGCTTTGGAATGTTGATTATGCTGAGTTTACTATGTATATATAATCATTGATTTATGTTCTGTGCAGATCTTTGGTGTTTGTTTTTAGAAATCACTTTTCACTCTTGATTTATGTTCTTTTTAATGATCCAAAAGTACTTTATAATGGTGTTATCTCCTTGATATAATGGATATTTCTTTGAGAATTAAGGAATTTTATAATCCACAAGAATAGTTAATGTCTAAGGTCTTAGGACCATACCTACAAATATTGCTAGTAGCAACTAGGTCATTTTCAAGTAGCCACTTAATCATAAAGATTTGGTCACTGTGCTTATTACTGTTGTCTCTCATGTATATGGAAGCAGACAACAGAGGAAAAATCAGAACTATGAGCTTTAAAAAGATAGGTTTGTTCCAGAGCAGATAAATTTAGGGGAACCAAAGAATCCTATAAAAGTTCTATCAAAGCTACCTGGAGGTAGAGCTGTACTGGTGGAAAATTGACTTGATATGGCTAAGTTAGATGTATGTTGACTTCTGAAAATATTTTTGTGGTTTTTACAGTGGTAATAGTCTTTGATGACAAGATGCCAACAGACAAAGTTAGGGAATATAGGATTTATTTAATAAGAAGACTGTGAAAACTTATGGATATGAAGAATGCTTGAAAAGAGGAGAAAGATAGCAGCAATCTCCTAAGTAGAAGTGTTACTTTCCTGACTCAAATTTGTTACACAAAAGTACTCAACAGTCAATGCATCTATGTTATCAGAGTGAGGACCCATTACTTTCTTTAAGGAGCCAGCTCTGTGTCTTCCTAAGCTTGGGTAGAGTTGTAATAAATCTTTCTGATCATATATAACAAAAGTCTCAGCAGCTAACTTGAATTAGAGGTCAGTTGGAGGCACTGAATGGATCTGACCATCCTAAGTAGAATTTGGTTTTGGACTTGAAGTCCTGTGCCCACTGTAACCATGAATTACACACAACACGTCAATACAGCCTTGACCAGGTGACTAATTCCTTCCCGTTATGGCAGATTCACCTGCCTGTCCAGCCAGGAGATTGACTGTAACAGAGAAGGCATTCAATGAAGATGTGCTAAATAATTGAACAAGTCTGGTAGAAGAATAATGGAACATGTCTTCCTAGGAAGGAAACTGATGGCTTTGAAGACACAGATGATGTTTTCATGCCTTCTTCCAGTGCAAAGCCATTATTTTGGATAGATAAGGAGAATGTACTATCAAGAAAGAAAAATCTATAATATTATTTTTCTGGCCCATGGCTGAGATTTTCAGACAAATTGCTATCTGATTGGTGATAGAGTTCTTCTTAGGACATAAGGAAGAGTGTATTTTGCCATAGACTCACTGATCTGATTTAAACTTTTAAAAAATAATATTTGAGAAAGATAAATAATTCCAACAATATTTTAAAAACTGGATATACAGTTTAATAAGTACAATAATATATATAACAATGAAGTAATAGAAGTAAGCATGAATAACTCATATAACCTAGTTTAAAAAAATGAAACTGCATCAAGAAAGTGCCCAGTATTTCTAAGGAAGAAACAACAAGGAAAGGATCAGGACACAGAATAATTAATACTTTTACAAATAAAAATACATATACAATCACACATGTACACATACAGATCACACATAATGCACACATGCATATGTTATAATCAACCATATTTTTTATATATAATGCTAAAATAAACAAAGTAATGTTATTGGTATCACTGAAATTGATTGGATTAGATTTATGACTAAATGGATGAATAAACCTTGTTTATAAGAAACACATAATTTATAGCATTTGGCATTGGGAAAGTATGTTTGTATATGTGTGTGTGAATCCACACCCCAGCCCAAAGGAAAGTGTGTCTTAAACTTTCCTATTATCAATAATAGGATTAATCCAATGTCAGAATCAGAGATGAAGAATGAGCCTGTGTTATATACCAGTAATCTAAGATATATCTGATGTGTTTTTACGTTCATAGACTCTCATATGGGTGAGAGAGTCTACTGTTTTTGTACAAGAAATTACACATTAAAGTAGAAGTCATGTCAACCTTGAAAGAAAGTCGTATTTTTATATTAGAATTTTAAATAGTGTCATGATTGCACAGCCAAATATGATTTAACCTTACAATTCCAGTCAATAGAGTGCAAAAAGTTCAGAGAAATATGGGTACAATTCTATGTTTAAGGACACAAAAGATGAATACAGTTAAAAAATGATGGCAGGCTAAAAAGAGGAATTTTGATTTATAATTTAAAATAGCTACAGTGAAAAGGGCAAGAGGCATGTGATGTTACCCGTGTATATGTAAAGTCATGTGTTTTCCATGCCCAGAAAGCATATAAACATAAAAGGTAGAGTAAGGAATCTGTAACCAAGGATGAATTTAAGTGAATAACAAATAAGTGACAGCAATGCTAAAACTAGTGCCCCAAGTCTCAATCTTCACTGAAGTGTGATCAGGCCAAAAGAGCCCTGCGAGCAATTTTAGGGCAAGAAAAAGAGTAAGTCCTCTGCCTCTGGGAAGATGCATTGTTATGACAAAAAGAAGGAAAAAGAAAAACAAAATTACTCACTTCTTTGTGGCTTTACTGTGCTTTTTCAAAGAAGTTCTTTCTACAAAAGGAAGTGTAATTCACATGTTTAAGAACTAAATAAAGACGGTCACTCAAATGGGAAGAAGGCTAGATATCATGAAGAATGATAGAACTGATAAAAAGTAAAATTTGAAGATGTTATTATAGTTCCTTTCAACATTTTGAAAGTCAGGCATAGAGAAATACAGTCTGCTTATTCATAATACTCTATATAATATAATAGACTGCCAAGTAGGCAGATTTTTGACTGTATAAAAGGCAGTGATTATTAACATGGGAAAGGATTTGCAGCTAAACAAGTAAGATCTCCTTCACCAGGTCTTTCGGCAGACTAGTCAACAGGCCGAAGAGGACTCTTTGGAGGGCAAGACGCCTGTTAAGCTCCCTTTCCTTTCTCCTATTTGAGGACACTGTAAGGTTAGATGGTATTACAATGACAAGGCAATCTGTGAAACAGAGCTAGAGGCAGTAGTTTCATTAACGGGGACTCAGAGGTCAAATACATGAAACTGAATGAGGGTCTAGAAAGCCAATCTTAGCCTCCAGTTTTCAGAACTGAGTAACAGAACGATGGGCACACAATGGAAAGACCAACAGTGGGCAGAAGTCCACGTGGCTTTAGAAGCTCTTGCTAAATTGAAACATTCAGGAGTGGAATCCTGCCTTCCTTCATGGAGAGGATGGAGCACTAGTGTTAATGGTATTTGGGAAAGAAGTATGAAATGAACTGAAATATTTTCCTTGGTCCAGGGACTGAAGTCAAGTATTGGAAACTTTACATTCTTACATTTTCAAAGACAGATTTCATGAAAATTACAATAAGAAAATTTTCAATTTACAAGGAATAAAATGAGAGCTGAGCAAATAAATATTTTAGCATATATATTTTGCAAGCTACATATGCTATACTAATGCCTAAAGAGACTTTTTTAGCTTATATACACCAATAGCTAACATTTAATGAGCATTTGTGTATACCAAGCAATTTACATGTAGCATCTCTCCTAATTAATCTTTTATATAACTCTATGAAGCAGAAATGATTATTACCACAATTTGACAAATAAGGAAACTAAGACTTAAAATGGTGAAATAATTTGTACAGGAACAGAGCTGAAAAGTGGCACAACCAGTAACCAGTAATCTGTAGGTGATAGTGGTGTGTTACTGATGTGGTTAAAAATCGAACTACTCTGAACTGTAGCTCTGGGAAACAAAGAAACAGAAACCGACTCAAGGCGGCCCGTGTGCCTTTTAGAAGGTTGGCAGTAAATGTGGCACCAAACTCTGGATCCAATCAAATGTTTGGTACTGTCCAACCTCCCATATGGTTGGGGGGTCTGGATCTGTCACAGATGTCGCAGGCAGCTTCCCGCATCACCTGCAAGACATATGTGACATAAATGGGAAAGCAAGATTACTACAAGTGTGCCCCCAGCTGGGCCTGTAGCTGTGAAGTGAAGAAGATCAGCACAGCAGCAAGCATGGGAACTGGGCGAGCCCAGGGGATGGTTCACTGTAAGGCCCTGAGTCAGCTGCTCAACAGTGCGCTGAAATGGGAGCACCACAAGTAGGCAGGGCTGGCGAAAGAAAAGCTCCAAGGACACACTGAGTCACACCTTCTAACAATGTGGCATGGCTGTGCAAACAACATCAGACAGGCCAAACTTAAATGCAAAAAATCAAAGACTGAGTGACTCATTTTGGGCAAATGTGTCTGGCAGCCTAGAAGGAGGAAAGGCAGAGCTGCAAGTACAATATGCTCCACAGACAGAGGAGAGAGTCCCAGCCCAAAGACAGTTTCCATGTGTGCAAAGTGGGGAAAATCTGAGACATGCACTGGGCTCTTCAGCCACATTCTCACCCTTGGAAAGTAATCAACCAGCAGAAAAATCTCCAATTTAAATGACAGCAAAATGTATGCTTGGAATTATCTGACCAAATTAGCAACTGAGATATTCTAGGGACTTAATTTGCACATTGAGTTTTAATAGTATTATATTTGTATAGCAGATTATATAACCAAAAATGTTAATGGGAAAATGATTTTATTTGACTGGGAAATTGGCACCCCGGCTAATTGTCTGAAAAGGAGCCAATTTTAAAATTCAGATGCTGTTTGAATGAATTGGTATTGGCTGAATTAGGATTTATTGTGTAAAATACAGAGTTTTTAAAAATAGCCTAAGGAAAGAAAAGAAAGCTCAATGAACTAAGTTTGCGTACTTCACCACATTCTGGGATGGATTTCAGGATGGGACGACGGATAAGACTATCAGAGAAGTGTACTATGGTGGGAGTAGTGGTGGAAGATGAATAAATGGTCTGGAAAAGGACATGCAATAGCAATGTGTATGTGGTCAGAGTAAATAGAAGAATGACTTGTCATCTGTTTGTCATTCAGCCAGATAGCAAATCTCTACTAAAATATATCATTACCTTTTTATAAGTGACTTCCAGTTCCATGTGCTTATTTCATGTAGATTAGGATTAAGTGCCACACATATAGGAATGGCCATGTTTCTTGTATGGTGTTTAAAGCACTTGAAACATTCAGAAGATTCAAAGTCTGCAATTAATGCTGGCAATGAATTTTCCTATCATGAAATTTATTAGCTGTAACTGACCAAAACTATATAAGAAATAAGACTGAATGGTGGTTATAAGAGAAAGATTTGTTAATATTACCCTTTTTATTATTTTTAAAATATCCCCATTCTTAGCCAATTGTAATGATCTTATTATGCTTGCTTAACCCTACCCCTTTTTCTTGAAGAAGCAAACCTTGTAAGTAACAGTTGAAATTGCCCTCTTTGTTTATGATTGTACAGCCTCTTCTTATTACATGCCTTCAGGATATGGAAAGCACAAGATTTCCCTAGAAAGCCAGGCCTTTTCTTCTCCACCCCACCCCCTACCAGCCCTACTTTTTAAGACAACATCTTCAAGTTGCCATAGACCAACTGTGAGTGTTAAATGAATATCTCTGACAGGAGCTAAGTCTTTTGGGCATTGAAATAAGGTTTTCCTCCTCTTTTGGCATGTGAAGATTGAGAGTGTGCTTTGACACCAGTAGCAGAGTATGTGAGCAAAGCAACTTTCAGTGCATCAGAAGTGTCAGCAGAAGGAAAAATCAGCACAAGTAGAAAGCATCAAGGTAATTTTCCCACCTATGGTATTCCATGAAGTCAGTCAGCTCATTGCCACTCTTGGCTGATGGGTCCTCCTCCTGTGTTGTTAAATGCCACATAAACTATCTGTCAGCCTCCAGGGCTGTTCAGTTCTCTTATACAGAAAGACAAAAGTGGAAACAAAAGCAGCAATGTATTGAACTCAAGTAAGATTTAAAAAAAATAGCATTTCATACTTCATTCACAAGTATATATTTTGGGGAAAATTTCCACAAATATCATAGCCCAAATTCCTACTATGATTATTAAATTTCTTCAAGAGATGAGACAATCCATGTCTATGTGGGAAAGCATTTTCTCCTATTTATCTGTTATTTTTATTTTAGATTTGGGACTGAAAAATATGACTGTACTCCATTTTTGAATGCATTAAACATTTCATTGCTAATGCTAAAATTTCTTAAATTTATTAATGTATAATATACATAAATGAAAGTATACCCATCATAAGTGCAGAACTGGTGAATTTTTTCAAACTGCACATATCCATATAGCCAGGATCCAGATAAAGAAGCAGAAAATTACTCATGCTAAGTTTTTCAATAGTTGCATTTCCCAGTGCTTTCATTTCAGTGGCTTTTCAAATCTTGAAAAAAAAGTCACCTCCTTAGAATGGCAACACCTGTACTCAAACATCTATTTTTCTCAATATATTCCCTAATTGCATCATCAAATGATTTTCATTAATGTTTAATTCATTGCACATAGCAACCTGTATAACTATAGGAAAGGATATAAATTAGCATTGCAGAATATGAACATTTGCTACATGGCAAAACTGTTCTTTTTGGCAACCATTTTGCATTTTTAAAGCCACAAGCACCCTGCTTAACAGAACTCCAAACAGAGAAACAGTAAAATGGGAAGAAGGTGCTAAATGAAGAAGGGCTGAGGGGTTAAAATCATCACTGGATGATTTCACCACTGCTGCCCCATAATTCATACTCTCGGCAAATGAACGAGGAGAGCCCCATGTGGGATTACAAACTTGCTGGGAATGGCTGAGAAACCTTCTGCTCTGCTGGAGTTTGTAAGTAGTTTCTAAGAACTGATTTCTGCACAAGTGAAATTGATTGGATTGTTTTATTTTTCTTCTGGCAAGAAATGTTTTCATTTCTGCATATCCTCCTCCCTGTTCTCTATGGTTGGCTTGACGGTAAAACCTTCTGCAAGACCCAGACACAAGTCATCTCTTCTGTGAAGCCTTCCTGATTACCCTGCCTTGGCCCTGCCCCTTCTTGGTGAAGCGGCATTGTCCTCTGTAACAACGTGTGCAGTGCCTCAGAGCCATAGTAAACTCGCTCAGTCTCTCACTCACTCATTCGCCAGGCTGTGAGCTTCTAGAGGGCACAGACTATATCTTTCCAGCTTTGTACGATACTGTCCCAGGATGCTTTACTTATCCCCTTTCTGCTTCTAATCTGAATGTAAATGGAAACCCTGTTCCAGGTATGAAAGGCCACAGGCAGATTTCCAGGTGAAGGTGAGACTACCACAGATCATCATCATCTAGAGTTTTCTACTACCATCAGAGATGCTTCCTTAGACTGATCGATTAAGTGTTTAGCCAGCAACCCACTGCCAAGCTCCCTGTGAGCAACCACTCACCCAGACTGTCTTACTAAACATCATGATGAATGAAGAGAGATAGAACTTGCCATTAGCTCTCTTCTAAAAAACTTCTAGAAAAATAACTCTCAGGATCTTGTAAGGAAAGAGTAAAGTCCATTCCCCTTACTCATTTTTAATTGACAAACACTTCTTTTTCTTCCTTTTTTAAACAGAAGAAAACATAAGTCATAACCTTATTAATAGCATCAAAAGAAAGGGAAAAGGAAGGAAGTGACTGAAACCCATTGCTCTTCCTTGGGGTCTTAGGTAGCCTCCATCTTTTTCTCCCTTCTTGAGGGTGAACAGAGATGCTTTTACCTTTTCTTTCTTCATTCTATCTTTTAAAATTTTATTTTCTGGAGGATGGATGGTCATAGGTGATAATCATAGGGTTTCCTCTGAAAAGTGTATTACAATTTTATTGGTAAATCATATATATTTTACTGCTGGGAAATATTATAAAATTATATGGAAATTTGAATATAATCAAATAAATATAGATATATTTAGACATTGAAAACATTGACTTGTCAATATTAGAAGTATTATATACAGGGCAGACTACCAAGATTTAGTTCTGACTTCCACTTAAAATGCATTTGCTCTTGGGCAAGTTATTTAACCTTTCATCTATATAATTGGGATAATAAAATACATTTCTCAGGTTGCTGTGAGAATTAAATGTGTCAGTATATGTAAAGCTCTTATAAAAATGCATGGCACATGGTAAATGTTTCATAAATATTAGCCATTATATAATGATAACTATCATTATATTGTGTATAATATGCCAACACTAATAATAAATAATTAAAAACAAAAGGGACAAGAGATATCCAAATAAAACATTTGAGTGTTATGAATAAGAATGGATCTGCCTGTAGTTAACAGCTAGGTCTTTCAAGGTTTTGAATAATATTAAACAAAAAAGGTTTTCTTTATTCAAGAATCATAAACAGGGACTGTCAGTGAGAGCAGAATTCCTGTGTTATTCTTTGTTAGTCTCCTTTTATATAGCTAGGTATGTGTAATAGCTACTCAGATATTAAGTGTACGAATATTGTGCTAACCAACTATTACTTGTGACTATATTAAAAGAGTATTATTCAATGATATTTTGTGTTCATTGGTAAAATATTTTTGTATAACAATGAAACTTCTATATATTGGTAAATTTTAGAATTAGATTTTGTAACACAGTGATGATATGTTAGCATTATCAAGATCATGTCTCTCTCAAAAAAAAGAAACTTAAGTGATAAGGTTGTTCTCAGATTATTTTGTGACCTTAAAAATAATTTTGGCAGCATTGGTATTTTTCCATTTCTCTCTCTCTGTCTCTCTCTTTTTTTTTTTTTTTTTTGCCTGAAGTGAATGCCTTTCTTCAAAGTTTTCAAGTATAATAATTTGCTTTCCAAACAGAGATGTGAGAACCTTCTATCAGAATGATCCAGTGTGATCTTATCCAGGGAATGAGTTGCTGGTTATAAGAAGTAGATGCCTCATTTGCACTGCAACATTTATGAAATGTAGTAACACCAAAATACTTTGATGAAACCTACAGATATACCTTATACAAAGGTGAATAACACAATTAGAAATTATAAGTTGGTTTGGAATACAGTGATATTTAATGAATACCCGAGAAGCCTCAATTCCTGGTATAGAAATAGTGGCATTAAGTAGAGTTAGTCTTTCTCATTTTGTAGTTTTGAAAATAGACACTGTGATTAAAATTATCTGAGATTAAAAACAAATTTAAATATACTTTCTTAAAATGTCTATCTTCATAGGCTTTTCTAGAAAGTGCCTGCAATACTGGTTATCACCATCTCACGGAAGTTTTACATAAAGAGAATTTGAAAGCAATTAAACAGTAATTATTATTGGCCTTTTTAAATAATGGTCAGAATCTGGATGTGATAAGCCATGTTTAAATCTTTATAGGAGCTGAAGTAACTAAGGAAAATTATCTTATTAAGGATACTTTCATTGTGTAGTTACATACGTTGATTTTCAAAGCATTTATTTTGCCAGAAGAAAGGGAGGGAAAAAAACAGAGAGAGATATGCAAACAGACAGAAGCAACAGAGCATCGTGTTTACATAACTAATAATCTTTCAGATAAATTTGCTCCCAATAGGAGCCCATACAGATATCTGAACAGGTGAAATCAAGTTGAGCCAGTTAGGGTGAGGAATGAGTGTCACTGCAAGTGGAGCTGGGTAATTACTGCTGATGACAAGTTACTATTATTTTGACTGAGAATGCTATTATGTAATATGTTACTTAAATTGTTGAGCTTTTTATTTAACTGACATCAGTTTCCAACTTGGGGGATATTATGCTTGCTTTTGGTCATTGCTTAAACTCTTACTGTTTTCCTGGGAACCACATCTTCTGTGCTTTTTTCCGCCCTCCCTCTCCTGCCTCCTCTTTCCTTGAAGTGTTTCTTTTGTTTGTCTCTATTACACCAGCGTGCAGGGACACAGTGTTTCTGCACAGTGGGAGTTGGCAATCTCCAAAGAGGCTTTCCAGCATTGCTTTTTAGACTGAAATCATTACAATCTTCAATAGCTACTTGGATTAAAAAAAAAAAAGAAACTAGCACATTATTATTCTCAAAACCATCTCAATGTATAAAGAGGCTATTTGCTTGGTCTTCCCACATCCCCTCCTTCCCTCCCTCCTCTGGCAACCCCTGCTCATCCTGCTCCTTGTCTTTCTGGATGTGTTTTCTTCACACCCAAGTTCAGTTTTTATGGTCCTGATTCACTAATTCTATTCAAATTGAGTATACAAATGCATTTTTTGTCCTGTTGGTTCTGAATATTTTTGCACTGCTTATGCAAAGTACGTAGTCAGATATATCTTACATTTACTTTTAAATTATTACCTTGGAGGATGTGAAATATAACCAGCACTGACCCAAGATAATGTTTTCAAACCCAGGAGTTATTAACATGAATTAATAGAAAAGTTGCTTTAGTAATAACCCTGCAAGTAATTTTTAAGTAGGTGGGGAATTCTAGTTTATAGTTATTCATGTATCAAACACTGCTACCCTCTGTTCTCCTCCAGGTCCCGAGTGCCTGCTTTTCACCAGTAGTAACATTTGTTTATGTAGATGCCCAGGAGTGACCCTAAGTGCACAGTGGAAACTCAGGGCATGAGGAGCTGTTTGCAATGCCTTCACCCTATGAAAAGGATTAGCATATATGAACACATAATATTTCCAACATGGGTTTGTGTGGTGTCGTCATAGGATTTATTTGTTCTCTTCGGTGAGCATAACTATAAATAATGAAAGGGAATGGCATGAATAAAAGGGAGAGTAATTTATGCACTTTATTAAAGCAGCATAACCAATTTATATCCTGCACCCCATCCAGATGAATGTATATTCAAATAAAATCAAAATAATATAATGTTTTTCATTGTTAGGTAAGTGGAAAAACACACTAAAAAAGAAAATATAACAAACATGCAATAATTTGTTATTGATGTTTGTTATCCTGATGTCTTTTAAAATAAGTACTCAACTGAATGAGTTAGGGTGTATGTGTTCTTATTTGAAGCTGCAGTGCTCCCTGGCCACGCCATAGTTCCCCGGAGGGAGGAGGATGTCAGTCAGTAATGCTCCTCTATCCTTACACCTGTAGTCATCGGGCCTCAAATGCAGCAGCCAGTAGAGAGTTAGTGATTTTTTTGTTTCTTTGCTCATACTATCTCTTATCCTAAGTATACTTTGATCTTTGCACCAGATTAGAAATATTTGGTGAAATTTGTGAGCATAAAAGTCAAAGGATTTCCCTTCTTTCATTAGACTTTAAGTTTACATCGCAAAGCACTTGTCCAGCAGGAACAAATGCAAGTTTATCTAACATCAGAATCTTAGAATACATCTCGACAACATTTTTTGTTTCAAATTCTCTTTATAATTTGAAGTCTAGATTAAATAACATTTTTCCATGGAGCTTTTTTGAGTTATCTTGGACAGACTTCTGCTTTCTTTTGAAATTCTGTGGCCCAGGGTTTGTACGTTTCTTATGGCACATGTTAAGCTGCTTCTTGCATCATAAGTATTTGTGCAGCATTTCCTCTCTCCTGTTGTTTCTAAATTTCTTAAAGAATAACATGACGTGTCCTTTTTCATTTCAAGCTCCTCCAAACTCCTCACTCAGTACTTTACACACTGATACTTATAGAACCTATGACTAAAACATAGGAAATGAGTATGGTGTAGAATCTCTTCTGTGTGTCACTTAACTTCCTATGTCTGTACACCCATTAGGAAAAACAGCAATTATAGCATTTAACATAAAAGACTGGTGTGGGAATAAATCAGCACTTACTATTGTTTTCAGAACCAAAAAGACATATATCTACATTAGTATGGAAGTATTACAGGTGAAATTTTCTTATTAAAAAAACAATCATGAAAAATGTGGTCATAGCTTGCCTTTCTCATACTCTGCCAATAGGACTGTAATGTGAAAGAGTGAATAGTTCAACTTCAGTATCGTATCTGCAAATTATAGCTCTTCCAAATGCACCAATTGCTCAAAAGGTTAAGAATGATGTCATTTACACCCATATAGGGAAAGGCTCTTGCCTGACTTTTCAGATCTATTTACAGAGATCCAAAATGTTCTGCCTATTTGTTTATCTAAAATATGTTCCTTCGTGAATGCCAGAAAGGAATTGCTACTGTAATCCCAGGTATCAATTTGCTTCCTGTAGGATATTGCCTTATGATCCCTGTTCGGTCTCCTTTTATTTTTTTATAATCCCAAACCCTAGAGGCATCATTTCAGCCTAAGTCAGTGATTTAGAGGCTCTCATACTTTTATTTATAAATGTGTATGCCATAAAAAGTTACATAGCCCAGAATATAATGAAAACTGGTCACAAAATTTTGCTTTGAAAATCACAAACATGTCCTAGTAAATATAGCTTCTGCCCAGCCGTTTATTTTCTTGGTACTAGAGTAGCTGCCTGTTTGCATATGTCTCCACTAGGTTCAGATCCATGTTAGCATGTGGGAATCTGATTTTTGTGAGTCATGCAACACATTTAGCATATTGGTTAATGGGCTGCCAACTTTCCCAGTCCTTCTTTCTTTCTGGGTAAAATCCAGGCCAAATGTAAGACCTAAAAGGGTTGCCTTTCGGCTGGGCATGTAATAGCAAGTGCCATGACTCTGTTCTCCTTGGGTCTTGTTGGAGGACTTACTATTAGATTGTGAGGAAGCTGCAATGAACTGACCTTTAGTAAGGTTCCAGAACCTTACCAGGTGCTTTACAGGTATTATCTCGTTTCCATACCTAAGCAACTCCATGCAGTAGCCAGTAAGCGTTGTATCAAAAGTTAAATGCTGGTCTGCCTGACTTCTTTGCCTGGTTGGAAGAGGTATTCCTGAAGTCATTTTTGGCCAGCTGCTTCCAGGAGACGGAGAAAGGATTTTGACTATTTAGGGTTAGAGTCTACCCTGCAGATACCACTTCATTTGCAAATGAACAAGTGGAGAATGCCCTTGTAACGAAAGCAGGGCTTACTGGAGGGAGGGGAAGAAGAAAGGAAGGAAGAAAGAAGCAAAGAAAGGAGGGAAGCAAAAGGGTGAAAGGAGAATGGGGGAGGGAAAGGAAAGGAAAGATAAAGAATTCTAACAAATTCTTTAAGATATACTTTTTTTGGTTGAGATAGGTTAAATAAGACCTACTGTTTTTGATTTAAATACATTAGTTTCAATTGAAGCACTCACGCTGACATAATAAAAGTGTTTTAAGGTAATGAATCATTATTTTAAAGGTCACCAATTAAACTCCTTCCCTTGAATAATTTTCCACCTGCCATTCTGCAGGTGGACAGCCCCACATGCATAGCTTTATCAGTTGGGCTGTAGTCTCTGATGGTGCCAAGCATTAGGTGGAAACAAACATTCTTTCAAGACCCTAGATCTGTGGCTAAACCTTGTCAGAGATAATTTAGATGCATCTGGTTGTTTTCTTTGTCTCAGTTTTTATGTGATTCTAGGATATGTCCCAGGGAAATTGGCAGTGGATGAAAGTAAATTGTTTTCTATCTTATGATGGGGCCTTAATTTTGCATTTTGTACACATGATTTTTAGGGCAATATTTGTTTCATACTATTTACTATAGTTCAGGTACTCATTCTCCCATGCTGATATGCAGGACTCAGAGGTGAATCTGGCAGGGCTTTGTGCCCAGAAGCCTAGAAGAACCTAGGCTAAGCTGGAACATAGCTCTGGGCCTCAGCAAGAGGAACCCAGCTGGTGAAGATGAAAGGAGTTCTATAAGGGAAGCCTCAACCAAAAAACCAGCTTAGGGATAACATTAGGGGCAGGTCTGGGTTTTGTAGAGTCCAAGGCTTATATAAATATGGGGGGGGGGTTCTTTGAGAAAAAATAAAGATTCTTAGTTTTCAATGTAAATGAAAAGAAAGACTTAATGGGCAAATGGCTACTTTCCCACTCAGGGACATGGAAGGGGCCTGTGCAAATGAGGTAACTTGAAGCTTAAGCTTCCTATAAAATTGCCTCTGAGGTCGAGGACAATCTCTAGAGATTAGACAGGATGGACTGAGCTACAAGCCAGAGGACTTGAGACCAGGAGCCAGAAGAAGATTCAAATCAGAGCCTGGGAGAGGTAGGTAATGGAAAGATAAGATGTCCAATTAAAGAAGGCAACATCAATGACTATTTATAGTTCACCCATGGTCTTCTGGGGATGGGAAGAGTTGGTAGGTGTTTAAGATGTCTTTCTGAGTGACAGCAGGCATGGATATGCCCCAGTCTTTCAGGGTTAACCAACACAGGAAAATCATGGTTGGAATTAGGGTTTCACGACTGATTTTTATAATACTCAAAGTATGTCTGAAGTCTGGGGTTTGGATAAAGGCAAAGAAATAAAGTTGTTGTTACTGCCCCACAGGAGCTTGACATATGTAGCAACGTTGAAGGAGAAAAAATTTACTGGTAGTTTTCCAACAGCTTGTACCTTACCTAATATTAACCCACTGGGCATATTGGAGCTGTAAGGAATCTGGATGCAGTAGTAAGCTCTGGTTGGAAAAACTGCACCGATCAATAGCTTGCATTACTGAAAAAAATCCTTCTGGGCTTAAAATTTTATTTTCTTGTATTATGATAGAAACCCTGAAGAGCAAGAATGAGAGCTACTCAAAGAAATACTAGAAAACAGCATATGTGTCCCAATACATGATGGTCTCCATCAAGGACATTATGGGTACTATACTGAAAGCTATATAGTAGTGGAATTTTTCTTTTAGCCTTAAGTCTCCACAGTGCTGTTTCAGGGTGCTTTTCGAAAGATTTTTCTAGTAACCAAATAAGTTCAATGACATAGCTTAAAATAGAAAAATAAACTTTTGCATAGTTTGTGTGTATGTATGTGTATGTGTGGGTAGCCATATGTATAGTTTTATTATTTCCTTTTCTTTTAATGTTCCACTTAAAACACTTGGAAATTAACCATCTGATTTTTCTCTTGGAGTATAACTATTTCATTATGTATTCTTTATGTCAGTGGCTGGTGTTGCATATGTACCTACTAAAATTATTTTTATCCAAAAATGTAGATATCATTGGATAAGCATAAGATATAAGGAAACTACTTACATAGAGCTGAACTGTGGCTATATGTTTTAGAATAGTTAGGTATGTGATATACATAAACAAAAGATTAGTGCTATAAATTTATAATACTGTTTTTTTGAACAATGCCACTTAGTTGCTTCTTTTTAATTGTCTCCTCCTCAGGAGAAAATAGTTGGTAGAAGTTGACTGGGTTATTAAATAATGAGAATATTAAAGGAGTGAAATCAGGTTATAGGGCAAGAGAATGGTGCATGAGGGAAGGTCATGAAGGGAAGGGGAGGGTATGTAGGAGATGTGAGTCCAGAGTCAGGTGTGAACAAGAAACCCACAGACTTAAGTGTCCATAGCATGAACAGACCCCACTGGGACAGAGGGCCCTCCAGAAAAATCTCTTCCTCCTGTTACTGAATGGGAGATCGTGCCTCTGGTTTTTCTTTCTTAGTCAACCTACAGCAATGATTGCACTCTAACATGCAAACCTAAAACTTAATTATTTCATTTTCCTCTGACATCCATTCACTGGTTCCTTTTGATCTGTGGTACATTTTGAGTTTTTTGAAATACCTGACCAGTTTTGAAATAGACACCATACAATCTCCAGCCCCATGTCCCACTAGTATACCTCATACCTTACCCCCAACCATACTTAAAGGGTTGTAGTTCCCTGCTTGCCCTTCATACCTGTCCTGGTGCTGTTCTCTGTGTCTACATGCTTTTTTCACCATCTTTTTCTGGCCAGATAAAACTCATCTTGTAAGACTCAGCTGGAACACCACCTACTCTGGGAAATCTTTCCTGAAAACTTCCAGTCTTAACATCATAGCTAAATCACTATATTCCCACATCACTTAAAATGGCTTAAAATTAGATTAGATTGTATATTTATATCTGTCTTCCCATGAGACTATCAGCAACTTGAGGCAAGAGACTGTGCTAAGATTCCTCATATGATTCTTATCAGTTCTATTGTTTGTGTACTAATAGCCTTAACCGAGAATAAGGGTGGCAAATACATCACAAGAGTAAACTGAACTTGCTGCAAAGGCCCACATGCACACATTCAGGAACATTATCAACATCTCAATTGAAATGATCACTTTTCTATAATATGCTTTTATGTATATTCAGAAAGATGCTTGTATTTGTTTGTTTTGGACACTTTCTGAACCAAGCAAATCCTTTTACATGTGAGACAAAAGTGAAGGTGAAGCTACCTAGCAGAGTATATCATATATTCAATGTTCCTAGTAAATGTTATTTGGATGGGTGGATGAATGCATGGATTTAAAAACAAGACCTTTAAAGAAAATTTCAAACATCTGAATAAGACTATATGCATAATTCTGAGCATATCTTACTTGATAATATATACCACCAATCCTCAGAAATGAGATAAATACCTGTTTCAGTGTGAAAATTGATGACATCTTGCTGAAAAAAGACCTACTTCATACAAAAGAGCTAGTAAGACCTCTCATGTTTTGGAAAGTAATTTGAAGTGTAAGAATCAGAGGCTGTTTTGATGAAAAGAGGGTAAAACAATGTGTATCACAGTACATAATGGTTGTACCAAGCTCTCAGTTCAGGTCTCTGGGAACTTCTCCATTGTTGCTTTTTAATCAAATAAGTTTGAGTCTAATTTTGCATCAGATTCTGCACCTAAATCTAAGTAATCTGAAAGCAATTTTATCACTTTTGAGATTTATAATAAAGTAGAGCAAAATACTTAACTTCTTAATAAGAATAGGAGGCTAGCAAGAACCAAACAACCTATTTCTCCATAACATGATCTGAGAGTTAAAACAAAAGCCTACTAGTGTTTGGAACCAGAATTGAAGAACAAGCAAATGAATGTTTAAAATTCTAGTTTAAATCTGTCGGAATAAGAGCCATGAGAAGAAGCTGAGGATTGGGAGAGGCAGTGCACTGCTATAGTTGGATTATGGTGTAGACTGTGGTCTGTTCAGTGAGAGTCAGCACACGTCTATTAAATGTGGACTAACTTACTGGCTCCCAGCTTGCCCATGGTGTATGCTTTTAAGAATTCTAGAGGGAATGTCACAAGAAAATTAAATGTTCACTGAGTTCATTATTTTTCCTGTTTCTTCAAAGAAAGTTCACAGTTTTTTATGTCACCTTTGCATTTATGGAAGATTTAGGGTTAAAAAATATCATGATGTTTCCTATATGTAGTAAGGCCTTTATGTTAACTGAATAGGGCTGGAAAATTCATTGAATTTCCCTATTGGTTGAATGTTTACTAGAATATTCTTTTGGTTTTCAGCTTTCATAAAAGTATTCATATCTCTCTTTTCTTAGAATTTACAGTAATTAAGAGCATTCTGATGCCAGTCATTATTCTAAAGATAAAACTTTGTTGTCCTCTACCGTAGATACAGCTGTAGAACTGGATTGAATTTTCCCAGAGGTTTACTGTCAATAAATCTATAACATTGTATTGGTTTTGTTTTGATTTCTTACTTTTTCTTAGACCATGAGTGTGCCTTGAAATTCTATTTCATTGAAGGCTATACTTGGCTGAATTTTGATTGGTTACTCACTTAACTGATTTATTGTTAGAGTGGTTAAGAAAGGAGGCTTTGGATTTGGAGCAGCCTGGTTTTGAATTCAAGATCAGCGGTTTACCAGCTGAGTAGCCTTTAAACCCTCAGTAAGCCTCACTTTTTCATTTATAAAATAGAGATACTATCTTGTTTGGCTGTTGTGATGATTAAATCAGAAAATGTGAACAAAACCTTTTGAACTGTGTCTGACACATACTAAGCATAATGTCAAATATTATAGTTTTCACGTGCTTAGATAACTGATTTATGGATTTCCTTACACATTGAAACTAAACAAGGCTTGTAAAAGGAATATGTGACTTAAAAAGATTTTTGCAAAAAACCCCACTGATTTCAAATGTAACATGAATAAAGAAAGAACATTGTGTATAAAAGATATAGGTAGAATTGACATTTTATTTTTTTTTCCACCTGTAATACAATGTAAGATCAATGATGACCTATCAGGTCTGACAAGAAGTTGGCCAAAAATATACATTATTAAGAACTCTATTTAACGTATGATTTGCATTCACCATCACAAAACTGAACTGCACTCTAAGTTTATTCTGGGCCTTGAAATCTTAGGCAATGATAGTATGATGCCATCACAATTACCATATTTAAATGTAACCATCCAGATTATAAAGAAAGAAAACTCTACAACTTGCTCAGCTATTTTATAATGTTGTCATACTCAGTATCATGTTTGGTATTTTTGCCGTAAGCATCTTTGCCATAGACATCTCTGCTGCAAGCATTTTTGCTGCATAGCTAATTGGTCATAAGACAATTCTGCTGTAAAAGAGAAAATAACAATAACAATGAAAAGAACATTTTTAAAAAGAAACATGAAAAATTAGTAACAAAATTGAAATGTGCAAAATACAAAATATTTGAGTACATTTAAGATGTGTGTAGATTCTTGGCAATGTTGCACAAGTAACTGATTTTATTCTGTGGGTTGTATCTAAGCACTTGTATTTGTTCTTAGTATTATTTATACACACACACACACACACACATATATATTTATATATATTCTTTTTTTGCTTGTTGACTTGTTTCCTCAAAAAACATGATGCCATTTCTTTTTTTGCTTAAATTTCTTCCCTCATTAAGAGGTATTACTTTCCAAATACTAGGATACATATTTGTAATTGAGCTTTGTATTGTGTCGTGAAAGCCTCTACACTGTTGTTTGTTCTTGGCATATCGTCATATACCTGTTGATAGACATTCCAGAGTTCTGTGGGAAATGTGAATTCAGGCTCTCGGCCTCTTTCTCCTCCAATGTAGTGTGTTTTAAAGTCAGAAACCAACTCCTGTGGCACATTTTTGTTACCTGTCACCGCCATAAAGCCATCAATAATGGCCCTAAGTGGCAGAAATGCTAATGCATTTCAGCCAGTTGAAACCAAATAGTCAAACCAAACTGTCAACCAGTTATTTTATCTGTCATGGCAATCCTGATTTACGGCCAATTAGGTGGCAAAAATGTTTACAGTAAAAATGCTTGTGGCAAAGATGCCTACAGCAAATCCTCTTATGGTGAAAAGTACCTAGCACCACCAATATGGTACTTTATTCTTTCTGAACTTAATGATGAGTATTTAGAAGCCCCTTTTGTTTGTTTTATATTGTTTTTGATAATCTACCTGCCAAGTATACTACCCTTTCTCTTGCCATCCCCACAGCAAGTCCCAGAAAGCTGAATACTCTCTTTCCCAACATCCCTTGTGGCGAGAGGGAGCCATGGGTTCTTGTTACAGCCAGTGAGGCATGGGGAAGTGTCTTTTGGGGCATATGGTGATACTCTCTTCCTAACAAAAGCATAACTGGTACTATTCCTTCTCTCTGCCTCTTATCTTTGAATATAGTCCTATTATTTAGAATACTGTCAGCAGTTAAAGCTAAGAGTCAAAAAGCACAAAGATGAAAAAAATAACAGTCTGATGATATCAGTGCCGAAAGATGGAGCAGTTTGATCCCTGCTGACATTGCTCAGCAGCTGCAGTAGCCATGGACCAACCGCCTTCCTCCAGACATCTTATGACTGACTTTCTTGACTCTGTTACTCAAGCCAGTGTGTGTCAGGTATTCTTCCTAATTTGCAGGGGTTTGTAATGTGAGTTCAATCATTTTAACCATTCCTTTTATTATTTATGCCACATTCTGTTTCCCAAATGTTTGAAATGACATAATTGTAGAACAGGGTAAAAATAAGAATAACATTGATAAACTCAGTTATCTAAAACAGTATCAATGAAAGTAAGCTCTTAGAGTTTCTCAAGGGAAGCATAGTTATTTTTGAGCACTGATTTCTAAATAACATTTCTTATGTGGATCTTGATATGAGGTAATGTCTCCTGCAACCTTGCTACATAAACTACAATTAGGAATTTTATGGAGCTGCTTGTTGTATGCATTTTTCTTTAGAGTGAGTCAGAGGTATCAGTAAACAATCTAATGACATCAATTATGTGTGGGGCCAATAAAAGCCATATATAATACTCTCTAGAGGGACCTTTGACTTGAAGCAGATTTTAATTTATAAGGGAGAGAATAGATTTCAGTTTTTCTCCCTAAGCATCATAATTTCCTCACTTTGGATTTTGATGGGCATGTGAGATCTGGGAGATAAACATTCTACTCTCTGATGGAGGCCAAGGGAGGAAATATTCTGTATTTCTGGTTCAGGGCAAATCCATATGTCTCATAAACTGCAAAACTGGTCATGTGTTCGGTACCCTATAAGCAATACTTGAGGTATATATGAAGAGTCATCACTGGATAGAAAAGCATCACACTTTGCCTGAAGGTGGCCTCATGGGCACATATTTGCTTGTGAGGCAATATTGGGTTCCTTGTAACACATAAACTAGTAATAAATTAATCTTTTAAGTTATGCTCCAAAGAAATAATCAAGATGATTTTGGCTGGAAAATTTTCAAAGCAGGTATTATCACTTACTCCATAGCTATAGTACAAACAACAAAAACAACAAAATTATACACACACACGCACACACACACACACACACAAAAGCCCTTATGTCATGTCCTCATGCTTTGTCTGGTTTTGAGCAACATGGCTTCCATCTGAATCAACTAAGATGAATACTCTGCAGAATGCTAGAAAACTTAGATACTCCCTATTAGATATAATAATTTTAGCATTAAAATATTTAATATAAAGCCATACTTTCTGACAGCGGTTTATTGGGTAACCTGCAGTTTGTGACAAAGTAAATTTTAAAATCAATGTATAGAAATCTTATTTTTGTATTTTCTCAGGAGAAGTGAGGAAAAGTATTTCCTTTATTAGGTACATAATAAGGTGCACCTTCAGATGCTCTTCAGAATATGTATCTGAACTGAGAGGAATAAAGTTCTATTCATTCTCATTTACTACCTTCAGGCGAAGAATGGGAAGATAAGGTAAGCCAGATTTACCTTAAGGTGTTCCTGACTGTTTATTCTTGTCTGGAGGTATCTCTCTTTATATAAGAATTTAAAATTAATAAAAATCTAAAAAATTAATAGGATCTACATTTAGAGAACAAACCGAGAAAGATTTTTTTCTGCTTACTGAATTAAGTACCCTACTCCCCAACTCCAACCTCAGGCCTTTTCTATTTTTCAGAAATGTTAGGAGCAATACCCTGGCACTTTAACTGGTAAATGAACTAGTTTATGCTTTAGTGTAAACATGCTCCCAAATTATTTCATTTCTACTTCTACATTCTACTGAAAGAACTATGTTAAAATATGAGCCATGCTTTTCATTTTCCGTTGCTTACAGCAGGTTTCTGCAAATAGCAAAATCTTCTCTTTCATGGTCCTGGTTTGTTTCCCGGGGCATCGCCACTAGTGTCTGTGTTTCTCTTCTTTATCAAAACTTAGTCTATGAAGTCATTTTTGATAATTTCCTTTTAGTTTAGTTTAGGCTTACAAAATCTATTATTCTGAAGCTAGGCTAGTGTGCCACATTCCACCCCTGCCTGTGCTGCATAAGCACTTTGAATGATGACAGATCAGAGAAGATGGGCCTGAATGCATAATTATCGTGACATGTACTTAATGTTAGTTGATAAAAGTAAGCACACACAATTAAGAGAACATGCTTGATAAAACTAGGCAGTTTATTAAGGACCTGGGTAGAACAACTGAGAGGAGTTACAAGGATTCATAAACTTCCTTTTGCCTCTTGGAATGTTACTGTCTCCGATTGTCTTCACAGTCCCTGTATAAGGTTTGTCTCATGCATAATAATTTCCCTCTTTCCCTCTCCCCATTCTTGAACAGTTTTGCCTTTTCAACTAGTTACTGTTACCACCATTTAATAAGAAGGCTTTGCTGGGCTTTCTAATCGAAAACTTGCTTTTATCTTTCTTCATGAAAGAATTGAAATGGCTTCTTTCAGGTTGCTGTAGCCTCTGGGGAGATAAGGACCCTGCGGTTAACAGGATGAGAGATTTTTGTTTAGAAATTTTTATTTAGACAATGAAAAATGACCTCTGTAAACTCAAAGCTATCTTATTTTGGGGCTTTAGGCTTCTGGCAGATAAATCAATTGGGCCCTTGGGATAGCAAAGGAAAAACCTTTGCAGTAACTATGTCAGGGCAACGCAATAGATTTGTTGTGAGTATGCAGTTGTGTTGAATGTAGAATGCACTTAAAAATAAATATCATTTTATTTTCTATTAAATATTCAGGATCTGGATTCCACTCTTTTCAGCTTTTGCAAAGAAATATTTCTTTTTGTGGTGCGAACTAGAGAAAGCAGATCTTTTTTATGTATAAAATATGTGGCTATTGGTATTTTGATTTTGACTTTTTATTTACCTGTACATTCTCTAATGGGGGGCTGGTTTTAAATTTAGATTCTCAAAGTTATATTCTTATATTTAAAAAATCTGTATTATAAACTGCTTTTTTGTGGGTAAACAATTTCATTGTTACCTAAATAATACAATAGTAGTTTGTCTAAAATATGCTTTTCCAGATTGTTGCAACATTTTTCACACCTGTTCATAGGCTCAAGGAGCTTTGCAGATCCTCACAGCATGAATTTGCACTGCATGTTCACTCTCTAAAGAAAGAGTGTTGCACTTGGCTGTGTGCTTTTTTACCTATGCCATGTAGAGTGCAGATTCAGGGTGAAAAGTTATGCAGAATAATCTGTAAATTTGACAAGGGCGCAAGCCAGGAGACAGATGCTCAACCAACATGTGTGGATGTGCAGTTACTGATAAGAGTGTTGATCAACCTAGTAAAGAAGCAGTTTTGAAGGGGTTAATTTTTTATTGTACACAAAACCTTCATGCACATTTTGCAATGCCATTAAGATTATGATGCAAACCAATAAAATGCATGGGACCATAAATTAAAGTATACTAGAAAATAGAGGTGGAAAGTGATTTAGCAAATTCACATGAGGAGTCACAGTAAAAACAGTGGGAAAGACAGAAGTGAGATGGGAAGATGACCAGGGAATATAAGAAAAAGCACATTGCCTCTTCTGTCTTTAATTTTAATTCTGCCTGATCATTTTGGAGCAGGGGTAAGCAATATGTGCTCAACCTCCTCTGTCCTCACATTTAAAAACATTTTCTTTTCATTTTTACTTTCAAAGTTGATTAGTGTTTGGCTATGGTCAGCACTAATGGATAAGCCATATTTTATGTATTTTGACAGGTCCCTCTATTTAGGACTTTGGGTAACATAAAAATATAAAACAGAGATATTGCTTAAATGTCCATGAATTGGCTGCAGTGAGTCTTTACAATGATCAAGTATGGACTTTAATTTTTAAGACTTCTGGACAGATAAATGATACTTGTTTTCCAGTTTTCCTTTCCCAAAAGAAAAAAAAAATGGGTATGACACCAATCCCAAAGTACTGTTATAAAAAATAAATGAGATGATACACATTGGACACTTTTCTGTGCAGACAGTATTTACATATATTCACTTATCTAATCCTCACAAGAATTGTATGGGATATACATTACTATAATACTCCCAATGATTGGGGAAACAGAATCACAGAGAGGTTAATTTATCTGCTAGTAGGTGCCTGTGCTGCTAATCAAGTCAAGATGCCTGCGCTCTGAACCCCTGCACTGTGGTCCTCTATGGCAGGTGCACACTGTGCATTCAGTAAGTGTAGGGATCCCGTTACTTTCCTTCACTGAATTCCCTTCATCTAGTGACCAAAATATCTGTGATCACCTTCTGTGATTTGATATTAAAGTGTTCAGATTGTTTGAGGAACCTGTATGTTTAAATTCAAAGGCCTAATTAAGTTTTAGACCAAAACATGACACTTTATACCCTTTTCTTTAAAATAATACATTGCATCAGAGTATTTAGTTCAATAAGTTGTCAACATTCACCATGTCCTTAATATCACACTATCTACAGTTGATTATGCATACTAAGTTTAGATATCTCAGGGTCTTTACCCGTAATCATCTTTAAAACCATGGAAAGAAGGTTTACTTAAAACCAATGGAAAATATTTTAAGATATTATTCTCAATTGATAATTTAAATAAAAATCAATTTGCCCATATAATACAGATAATAAATCCCATGAGTTATCAGACTGAAAGATACTATATTTAGTTACAATTGTTAGTAAATGCTTCATGGAAAAATCTTTTAATTTAAGTTCACTAGGTACTATCTGAAAATTTGTTTCTCCATGCACACTAGAAGTGACATCAATGATCAATTACATTTATAAGCTATTCATGACATCCATGCTTATGAATCTTCACTCGACCCAATATCTGACTTATGGTTTTTCAACTTTCTGATAAAAGGTTATAAATCCAGAGATGGGCTGCCCAAAGCTACAAAATAGTTGCAATAATCACAAAACCCATTCACTAAAAATCCATATATGCTACTTTAAGGTGGACACTCACTCAGGACTGGTTATTATGTTTAGTTTTGTTTCCAAGGTGATTGCAGTTTTAAAATATCAAATGAGAAAGAAACAAGAGGACTTTTAGGGGGCACACAGGTGACACTACAAAGTCCTATGTGCTTCTAGTAGTGCTTAGCTCAGTGTCTCCTAGATTAGTTGATGTCCTTAAATATGTGTTAAGTAAAGTGGGCAGTAGGGAAAGAGAAATCAAATTGCAAAAGTAAACAGACAAGTAGAGTAGAATTGCATAAGAGTCTATGATTGTTTATAATAGAAGCCAGTGCAACATTTTAAAGCTCTTTAAGGCACTACTTTACAGAATTTCATGCTTATAACAATGCAAGTTCCTTATCAATTAAGGTTAACTCATGTTCTAAATATTAAGTTTAAAGCATCAGAGTAATGTATCAAATTATTTGAAAATATTTTAATAAAATATCTTAATTTTTAAAAATTGCACAAGAATTGAAAGATTCAACAAAAGAAGACAGAAAATAATTAAAACAGAGGTAAAAGTGAACATCAAAATAAATAGTACCTAATGACATAGTGATCACTACAATAAGATAAGTGGGAATAGCAACCAAGGTCCCAATCAGAAATAGATGGCACATCTGTTTGGGTAAACTGAGAATTATTATTTGCAAGAGGCCATTTACAATGGTGTGGATAGGATGAAAAGGAAACCTAAAAGATGGAGGTGATAAGAAAACAACAGAAAATAACAACCCCCCCCCCCCCAAAAAAAAACAGAGCTGTTATCACTTCAGTCCCAAAAGAAGGAGAGGCAGCAGGTACCAAAACTCAGAAAGAGAGATATCTTGAAAGGAGTGGTTGAGGAACATAGCCAACTGAGAAAACCTAGCCAGGGCAAAGCAGGGCAGTAAGTGTCCTGACCTCACTTACCTCCATCCTTAAAATTTGTTGCTAGTGCTCCTCATTGGCAGAATCCAACCATAAGCTGAAAGGCAAGGAAAATTGTTGATGGAGTGCATGTGGGTCAGCCTCTCATGGCAGAGAGCAGAATGGACAGTGACCCTATAAGATACCTAGCATTATGAGCAAAAGTGATATAATGTCTCAAAGCCCAAAGCATTGAGCATTCGGTAGGGCTCTTTAAAATTGTTGGTGAAACTTAAGGAGCAGTGGAAAAATAAATATTTTGAAAAATGATTAAAACTTTGGGAAATAAATATTCTGAAAAACACCCAAAGGAAATGTGGAATTTTCTAAGCAAAGATAAAGAGACATTTGTGTGTGTGTGTGTGTTTCTGTACCTGTGTGGAAAGAGAGAGGCGAAAAACTACGGGCTAGAGAATACTGATTTGGAAGTAAAGTTCCTATTAAAGTTTTAGTCCTTTAAGAGCAGACAACCTATTGTATTCTACTTTGCAATCCGTGTGGGAACCCAAAGCTACATAACTTAAGGGCTTTCTCTGTCTGACGTTCAATTTCCTCAAATCTGCAAGGGCAGTTTTACGGGCATGAATAGGGATATCTGGATGTTCAGAAAAGACTGTTGTAAAGATCTCATGAAAAATCCACTAGGTAAGAACTTTTATAATAGTTCACTAAAATTACTGGAGTTTTGTTTTTCCATCTTTTTCACTACTTCTATGCCTAGAATCTTTTTTTTTTTTAAATTGTAGTATAGTTGATGTACAGTATTATCTAAGTTTTAGGTGTACAAGGTAGTGATCCACGATTTTTAAAAGTTGTGCTCCATTTATAGTTATTACAGAATATTGGCTATGTTCCCTATGTTGGATAATTTATCCTTGTGGCTTATTTTGTACATAATTGTTTGTGCCTTTTACTCCCATGTCTCTATACTGCCCCTCCCCACTTCCCTCTCCTCAGTGATAACCTAATTTGTTCTCTATATCTGTGAGTCTCTTTTTTTTTTTATTCACTAGTTTGTTGTATTTTTTAGGTTCCACATATAAATTATATTATACAGTACTTGTCTTTCTCTGTCTGACTTATTTCACTTAGCATAATACCTTCCAAGTACATCCATGTTGTTGCAAATGGCAAAATTCCCTTCTTTTCTATTGTATATACATACTACATCTTTTTATCCATTTGTCTGTTGATGAAGGCTTAGGTTGCTTCCAGATCTTGGCAATTATAAATAATGCTGCTATGAACATTGGGGTGCATGTATCTTTTTGAATTATTGTTTTTGTTTCTTTCAGCTATAAACCCAGGAGTGAAAGTACTGGGTCACATGATAGTTTTATATTTAGTTTTTTGAGAAACCTCCATACTGTTTTCCACAGTGGCTCCACCAATTACATTCCCCATCAACAGTATACAAGAATTCTCTTTTCTCCACATCCTCCTCAACGTTTGTTATTTGTGTTCTTTTTGATGATAGCCATTCTGACAGTTGTGAGATATTTCATTGTGGTTTTGATTTGTATTTCCCTGATAATTAGAGATGTTGAGCATCTTTTCATGTGCCTGTTGGCCATCTGTGTGTCCTTTTTGGAAAAATATCTATTCAGGTTTTCTGCCTATTTTTAAATTGAGGGTTTTTTTTTTTTTGATGTTGAGTTGTATAAGCTGTTTATATATTTTAGATAGTAATGCCTTATAGGTCATATCATTTGCAAATATTTTCTCCCGTTCTGTAGGTTGTCTTTTTGTTTTGTCAATGGTATCCTTTGCTGTGCAAAAGCTTTTAAGTTTAATTAGGTTCCATTTGTTTATTTTTACTTTTATCTCCTTTGCTTTAAGAGACAGAGCCAAAAAAATGTTGCTGTGATTTATGTCAGAGTATTTATTCTATACCTAGAATCTTCTTCAATTTCTTTTCAATCCTATTTAAAGCATACTTTTCATACTCAATTTAGATAAACATTCTAAACAATCGGGTATCAATATCAGAGAACTTCAGATTTGCAACATTCTAAATTGCCATTTATTCTTTTCTTAATTGTTCCCTCTTATTATTCTAGTTTGTTTTTAATTTATTTTATATGCTTTATTGTTTGGAACTATATATATCTTAAAACTATGTACACTTAAAATTCTCTGCAATACCTAGCAGATCAGGGCACAATAAATATAATTAGTTAGAATTATCATGCTAGTAATGATATAGCAATTTAAATTTCTCTTGGCTTTGATCATATACTCTTCCTTAAGACCCCACTGGAATAATACTGATTTTTACAACAAACAGAATTTCTTATCCTTGAAGGCCTTTTCTTTTTGTCTGTGTTTTAATGTTTCCCATTATTGTTTTGTTAGACATAGATTATGTGAAAAGAGACTCTGATGCATTTTTTATCTTTTCTGTAACTAATACAAATAAAAAATATGAAGGTGAAGTTTGACATAAGAAACTTTAATCTAAGTGCCAGATCATATGAATGCATGTGGTCAAGATGATTTTTTCAGAGTTTTTGGAAAGATTACGTGGGCTGTTGATTTTTGTGAGTAAATAAGAAACACTGTCCTTCATGTCTTATATATTATTTATGATTCTATTTAAAAAATTTTTTTCATGAGAATATTGTACTTGATCTTCAAATGTCCATTTGTTGAGACCGGTTCACCTACTGTTCCATATCCACATAACTCATGCTTTACTGTCATAAACTGATGTGACACAGTGTAATAGAATATGATGCATTGCCTGAATTTAAAGGAACATGGACTATTTCTGGATCTGCCATGCAGCATAAGATCTGTATCACATCTGAAACAAAGCTAACCAAGCAGACAGAGCAGAAAGGTATCTATAGCATTCATTAATCAGGGTAGAGTGTATATATATATATACACACACACATACATATATATATATATTTTTTTTTTTCAGCATCTTACTCTGTTTGCTTGGTATATTTAAAGCCTTAAACAAGGAAAAAAAATAGCCTTAGTGACCATGTACATTGCTTCTTACATGATTGTCCTAAGAATCATCTCCTAAAAAAAAAAAACCGAAGGAAGTTTCAATTTGATTGAAAATTGTTAAATAGGTTGTATTTGTATATATTCCTTTATTTCATCTTTTCTCACTGCAGGACCATTCTGCAATGTATGCATTTTGACTTATAAATAAATATATAACTGTTAGCACTAAGCTATGCTACTATATGCCATTTAAATTAATTAAATTCAAAATAATGTAAAGCATGTAGTTTATAAGAACTGCAAATATCAAATTACTTCAGATTTGAACTAAAGAGCATAAACTACATGATAGAATCAACTAAAAGATGCATATTCACTCTTACAGAAGACCTTCAGTTTGAGTGAGATTTTAGAAACTCTTTGAGAAGGAGTTGCCACGAATACTTTCAAGAAGGCAGTTTTTAGTTCTCTCACTCTGGGGGTGTATATTAAGCATTCCTAAGTTTTTTCGCGTAAGTTTATCCTGTCTTTCCTATGGGATTTTAACATCTAAAATTCTTGAAGTAAAGCCACTGCTTTTTTTCCTCCATTCAAATTACTTACTTACCCAGGTGAGAGAAGCAAGAGCTAGTAGGGATCAGACTGCCCCATGTGTTCCCCCATCTGGCCCCATTATGGAAGTAAGAGGTAAAATACCTCTAGCCTCACTGACGTTAGACATCTATGACGTAAACCTCAACCTTATCCAGAGTTTCATTAATTCTTTTCTCTGTTCTTGATTTTCCCTCTTTCTTTTCTGTCATCCAGATGCTCTCTCTCACTCTCCCTCACAGCCATACCTCCATTCCTCTGAGATAAGTATTCATAGGCCTTCTGGTTATCACTTTAATGAAAACAAAAATTAAATGAAATTCTGGTATAGAGCTTCTGACCACAATAGAATAACTGCTATATTCATAGAATATATGCAATAAATAGTTGATGACTAATTGATCAATATGTGTATGTGTATACTGCATTGGAAAAAAGTTTGTAAATGGATATAAAATAATTAGCTTTATGATCCCTGAAAATAGTAATTAATCATGTTTTAAATGATCAAATTGAGTAGCAAGTTTTGCCATGAAATTTTAGTACCCAGATTTGCATTTGTAATTTGCATTTCTTTTCTTTTTTCATATAAATTTATGGTTTGCTATATAAACAAATTCTGCATTGATGAAGGAATGTTAGGGGAAATTGAATCCACGAACACTCATGGAGTGCAAATCTCTGGATCAGAAAAGTCTGGTCTGGTTAATAGAGGCACATTCAGTTAAATAAGATAACATTAAGCAGATCCAGCTTTATACGTGTGAAATTTTAAAAAATAGTAAAGTAATAAATACACAATGAAAAATGTATTTCTTATTCTAATGTCTAGCAATAACTAGATTGGATATCTATTTAATTTAGAGGTTAATAACAACAATATGAACAGTTTATTCAAGAGAAAAATGCAACTTTAAAGAACTGTAAGACAAATCTTATTAAAATTGGCAGAAGCATAATTAAGTAGGAGATCTGGTTCTGTTGAACTAGCAAAACATTGAAGTCATTAATAAGTCTCACTTTGTACAACATATTACATGAATAAGAATTCTTTGCATTAAAATGTTAAACTTCAAATATGAAGTCATATTTTAAAAACAACTGGGACTGTGCCTACTTCTTTCTACAATTAACTCAACATTAGATCAAGAACATATACTGTTGCAGTTCAGAGAAAACAGAGGTCTGGTGGGCTCTGATGCCACTGATGGCTTCACGGAGGAAGTGGAACATGGTTTGATCCTTGCTATAGGTCGATATTTGTGTCCCCTCCAAAATTCGTATATTAAAACCTAATGCCTAGTATAATGGTAGTAAGAGGTGAGGCCTTTGGAAAGAGCTTAGGTCTTGATGATGGCGCTCTCATGAATGGGATTAGTGCTCTTATAAAAGAGATCCCAGAGAGCTAGTCTTCTCCTTCTTCTATATGAAGACACAGAGAAAAGACACCATCTGTGAACTAGGAAGTGAGCTCTCACCAGACACCCAATCTGCTGGCGCCTTGATTTTTGACTTCCCAGCCTCCAGGACTGTAAGAAAAAGTTCTGTTGCTTATAATATACCCAATCTCTGGTGTTTTGTTATGGCAGCCCAAATGGACTAAGATAATCCTTAAAGCTAGGATAGAATTTGACAACATTCTAGGAGTGGGAGACAAAATGAGCCAAAATATATGGAGGTGTGCTCAGGGTAATAAGTGTTGCAGTTTAGCTGGAGACTGAGTGAAGTGATCAGAGGGCATACGATTGCATAACAGTCTGGGGCCAAATTTTAGGTTAAATACTTTTACTGCTAGGCAAAACCATTAACATCAAATTTTACTCATCAGATGTATTGTAATTCCACACTTTTTGTGGAAGTACACCTAGAATATCTCTTCTGAGATTTTCAATTTGCATAAAAGCAAATATCAGTTTCTCATATAAAACATATGGTAAATTAAAAAATAAAGGAAAACATTTTAAATAAAACTTTACTAAAACACAACCATTGAGTTTCAGTTGATTGTTTTTAGTAAAACTAGATTCCTCATTAAATTCCTTGCTCATTATCCCCCCTATTTTGCGATTCTTTCCTCTGTATGTTTCACTTTCTACAGGGAAGTAAGATATTTGTGTAGTTATGTAACTTATTTCTTCACTTTTCTCCTTATTTTCTCTCACTTCATTTTTATTTTCTCTATGAAAACATTAAAATGTTTATAATTACAGGTCCTCTAATCCTTTTGTCTTCCCTCAGTTCACTTATGTGAATTCTCCAAATAAGAAATACTTGTGTTGTCTTTGTATATGTTTGGAACTTTAGGAATGGAATAAAAATGACAATTGATAAAGAACATGTATTTCCTTTTGTAGATTAATGCTAAACCAAATGTTTCTCATTGGTTATGTGACTGTCTTTTCTATATTTACACTGCCAAAACATAAAAGATGACCAATAGAGGAATATACATAATTTTAAGTTAAATAGATTTCATTTAACATTTTAACTTAATTTAATAAATGAAAATGTTGATTTACACACTTCATGAGATACTACTTCTAGTCTGATGCTCATAGAATTCTATAAAAAAATGCCAATAGAAGAAATTACCTCTTACTTTAATGTTCTCTCAGTGAAGTCATTCTATGCTACTAAACATCCTTGAAAACAACAACTTGCTAAAAATTTAAAGTTAGCCTCCTTCTAGCAATAAAAATTTCTTCAGAAGTAGAACCTTTTCCAAGCATATTAATATTTTCAAAAAGATGATAACCCTGTGAGGGATTAGACTGTCTCCAGGGTTAAAACCATAATCTGGTAAATAATTTCAACATATGATTTCTTTTCTCCCAGAATAGGAAACTTTCTCACCAGGGAATCCTACAGATATTCATTTCTTCAAAGACAGGTCCTTTAAAACATGTTAGAATCTTCAAAGTGGAGAACATGCCACCCCTTAGCAAAATGAAGTCCTTTAAAGTAGAAGCCCAACAGCATTATGAAGGCTCTGAAGGAAAAGTCCCAAAGCTCTATAAAATACAGCTTCTAGTACCCAACTCTCAGATTATGATTTTAAAATGTTTTGCCGATGGTATGAAATCTACTTTAAAAATAGACTATTTTTTTAGTGCAATTTTAGGTTCATAGCAAAATTGAGCAAAAAGTACAGAGAGATTCCATATACTCCCCACCCTCACATGTGTGACTATCAACATCACTCACCAGAATGGTACTTTTGTTACAATTGATAAGCCTACACTGACACATCATTATTACTCAAAGTTCATAGTTACATTAGAGTTCACTCTTGATGTTGTGCATTCTAAGGGTTTGGACAAATGTGAATGATATGTATTGACAATTATAGTATTATAGAGTAGCTTCACTGTCCTAAAAATCGTCTGTGCTCTGCCTGTTCATCCTTCTCTTCCTGCTAACATCTGTAAACACTGATCTTTTTACTGTCTCCATAGTTTTGCCATTTCTAGAATTGGAATCATGCAATACACATCGTCTCCAAAAGAGACTTCTTTCAATTAGTAATCCACATTTAAGTTTCCTCCATATCTTTTCATGATTTGATAGTCATTTCTTTTTAGCACTGAATAATATTCTGTTATTTGAATGTACCACAGTTTATTTACCTATTCTTCTACTGAAGTACAATTTAGTTGCTTCCTAGTTTTGGCAATCGTAAATAATGCTGCTATTAACATTCACATGCAGGACAAGTTTTCAACTCCTTTGGTAAATACCAAGGAGTATAACTGCTGGATAATATGGTAAAATTACATTTAGTTTTGTAAGAAGCTGCTAAACTTTAAGGTGGCTCTACAATTTTGTATTCCCACCAGCAATGAATGAGAGTTCCTATTGCTCCCCATCTTCACCAGCATTTGGTGTTGTCAGTGTTCTGGCATTTGATCATTGTAATGGGTGTGCAGTAGTATCTCTTTGTTGTTTAAGTTTGTATTTTCGTGGTGACATATGATGTAGAGCATCTTTTAATATGATTATTTGCATCTGTATACTTTTCGTGTGGTGTCTGTTCAAGCCTTTGTCCTACTTTTTAATTGGGTTTTTTGTTTTCTTATTGTTGAACTTACAGAGCTCTTTGTACATTTAAAAAAATAGTCCTTTATCAGAAATATCTTTTGCAATTATTTTCTCCCAATCTGTGGCTTGCTTTTTTCCAAGTCTTTTGACAATGTTTTTGCAAAGCAAAAATTTTTAATTTTAAGGAAGCTCAGCTTGTCAGTTTCTTCTTCTATGGATCATGCCTTTGGTGTTGTAAGTAAAAAGTTATTACCATATCTAAGATCATCTAGGTTTTCTTTTGTGCTACTTTCTAGGAGTCTTATAGCTTTGAATTTCACACTTAGGTCCATGATCCATTTTGACTTAATTTTCTAAAACAGTATAAGATCTGTGTCTAGATTCCTTTTTTCTTTTTTTTTGCATATAGGTCTTCCAGTCTCATTTCCTGAAAAAATTATTTTTGCTCCATTGAATTATCTTTGTTTCTTTGTCAAAGTTTAGTTGATTATATTTATGTGGATCTATTTCTGGGCTTTCTATTCTATTCCATTGATCTGTTTGTTCTTTTGCCAGCACCACACTGTCTTGATTAATGTAGCTTTATTGTAAATCTTGAAGTTTGGAGTGTCAGTCAACTTTGTTCTTCACCTTCAATATTGTGTTGGCTTTTCTGGCCTTTCCAGATAAAATTTAAGATCAGTGTGTTGATATCCACAGAATAACTTGCTGGGATTTTGATGGTGACTGAATTGAATGTTCAGACCAAGTTGGGAATAACTGACATATTTACATGCAATTTGCTTTTAAAATGTTCCCATTTGACTTGAACTGTTTTATCTGGTAAGTAAAATATGGTAAGATCTAGTAATTAAGAAAATAAGATTGGTATCAAAGCTTAGAATCCATATTCCTTTAACTCTAATACAAGGACTTGGGAAAATATATATGAATGGTGAGCAGAACCCAATGGATTTGAATTGTGTGAAAGGCAATTCTCCCTCACTTCATGTTATTTGTTATCTAGAGAAGGAGACTACAGATCAGGAGAACAATTTATTTGATAACAAATAAATCACCTGGACTGCTATGCTTTTCTCTTTAGGAAAAAAGGTTTATCTGCTTCATCAGCTTGATAGAACTGTTGTGAGACTGAGTTAACATTAGGGAAAACTGTGAAAAGTGGTGAGTGCTAAGCTTTCATCACCATGGTCATCATCATTGCCAATTATGTAATTGCCACTATTTTCCACTCCAGAAGTTTGTTTGTAACTGAAGAATATATTTTTGCCTAAATTTGAAATTTGATTAGGTTGTGAGAGTTTTGGATATAAATTGGTATTATGATTACAAATAAATTTAATGTCTAAGAAGAGCTACTGAAATGCATAGATGTTAGGGCAGGGTACAGAAAATGTTTAAAGTAATTTTTACTTTTTATTTTTTACTGTTTCATCATTTATTACTTATATATTTACTTTTTATTATTATGCATATAGTCTAAGTATGTTTAAATAGAAAATAAAATTTGAATTCTGTTTATAGTATTCTATGTCTACAATGACATGAAAAGCTGATTCAGAATATATTAAATTTAAGATTATGGAGATCAGGAGCAGGAAGTGGGTTAGGTTAATCCTCTTTTCTCCCCTTCAATTACTTGTTTTCCCAAGGTGGTGATTTCATTCTACATTTGAAAGAGGACTAAAATATGGGGTGTGTGTGTGTGTCTATAAGACTTGCATATATGACAGAATAGAACTCAGTATAATATATGATAACGATTTATATTACTAGTTAAAATGTACATATGGTTAGAAGTTACTATGCACAAAATAGAATGAATTTGAATTTCTGAATTAAAATTGTGGTTACAAAGGTTTTGGGTTAACTAATATCACATTTTTCTCCCTATTACTTTCCATCTCTCATTCATAATCAACTGAAGCCACTCTGCAAATCTTTGTAGTTTCATATTTCAAGACAACCTTACACCTAATAACAAATTCAGTTAAACATTCTCAGCTCTTTAGCTCTATAATTTTGTGCAAACTGATCTTTTTTTTTTTTTTTTTTTTTTGACTCTCAACACTTTTCTGGTTAGAATATTGAGAATTGTGATTTCCCAGGAATAGGCCCATCTTAGTATCAACACCATGTCAGTCATTGAATGGGAACCTCCTATAGGAAGCACAGCTTCAGTGCAAACACTACACTGGAGATGGAAGCAGAGGCCAGAGGTCAATTATTCTTTGTCACAGTTGTGAGAGATTTAAGAAGCATGTCTTTATGGCCACCACAGTGGATGAGAGCTATTTTATTGTTAGAGAAACTACTAGGGACAAGAAAATGAAAGCATCAAAAAAAATCCAGAGTATTTAAGCACTAGTTATGTTGCACATGTTTTGGATGTTTTCAAGCTTGTTATCTCTTTTCATCTTACAACAACTCTAAGAAATAAATCTTCTTATCCTTAGATCAAATATATAAAAACTGAAGTTTAGGTGTCTGACATCATCTTAATTTTAAGGAGTAATAAATAATGCAATATTTAACTCAGTTGTTAAGTGGATTCCTTGGTTGGGTTGTAGAAAATATGTTTTGTCTTGAGGAAAATGATGTAAGAATCAGTAATCCTTTTCTATTCAGTTTTTGAAAGGTTGCAGCAAACATATGGATTCTTAGGAATTTAGAGAAAACAACAGTTGCAACATTTAGAATAATTAACCACAAATATTTCTGTCTATTCTGCAGGCTCCCCAGTATTGGCTTAATTGCAATGTTAAAAGTCACATGCTTTTGCACTTTAATTTTCTCATTCCAAATAAAAAGAATCTGGCATCCTTTTGTGATCATACTCGGGTCACAAAATTTACACTAACAAATTTCTTCTGCTATGGAGTCTTTCTGGTTTAATAGAAGACTTGAGAGAAGCACTTGTGAGATGCTGAGTCCCACAGAGCTAAAAATAACCTATCTGAAGAACCCTGGTTTTCTGTTTCAAAGTAAATTGCTCACCATTAAAATAAGATCTTTTCCAATGTCAGGAATAAGGTACAACCAATGGATATGAAGGGCCATGTGTTAGACCAGTGGTTCTCAAACTTTCTGGCCTCATAAATTTTGTTTTGTGGGTTGTATCTGTCTCTATTTACTATTAAAATTTAAAACCAAGGAAACACTTCTAAAATTTTAAAACAATTCATTTACAATAACAGTACTACACCCATTACATGCTAACATAGATAACATTTTTGTGAAAAATAACTCCCAGACAAAAAGAACTAAGGGAGAAGAATGACATATTTTATACTTTTGTAAATCTCTTTAAAGTCTAAATTAATAAGCAATAATCAGTTCTAACATCTGCACCTTAACCTTCTGCAATTCATTCTTAGGATCAAGATACATGAAGAATATACGGTCTTATATAGATATTTAGTTGTTATCACATACAGTTGTAGGTATTTTTTGATACTACACCAAAACTCAGCAAGTGGTTGTTATTTTGAAGGTTATGCAGTGTGAAATCTGAAAACATATCAACGTACTTTTGATACTTTGTTACTTTAAAATCCATTAGTTTATTATGCACTTTGAATGGATCTTTTACCAATGCATGACTTTGCCCATGCACGTATGTAACACATACATTGGTCATTCAGAAAATATTAGTTCACTGAGTTATGCAGATTTTCCAAATACCAAAACATCACACTTGTCAATATCATCATGAATTTCATCAAAAAAATCTTAATTATTGTGAGGCTTAAATTTCATCACTGGCAGCAAATTCTGTTGTTTTCTTTATTGGACAGGTTTACTTCATTCATTTTGAAATATTCATAGAAGAATAACCATAGTTTGAAGTAAACCATAGTTTACTTTGAAATCATTGTTTCAAGTAAAATGACATTCCGTGTAAGACTGAAAGACAGCTTAGTTCAGCTTGTGATTCAATCGCACAAGTGCTTTTCCTCCAGATTACCATCCTACTTCAGTATGCAACAGAAATGCATTTTATATATTTCCCATTTCATCACATGGGATATTGAAATGATGTGTACTCAAGTTTCAAGATTTAGTGAAATTACAAATTTTTACTGCTTCCCAGAGGACATTTTTAAGGGAAATTCTTTAATTAATTAGTTGAACTATTTATTAACTATGGACCTGTGATGGTGAGAAATACCATGACTACAAGTGATTTGGTGCAAACTGCCGGCAGTTTCATTCACTGTTGCTTTTGTACCAACAGTGTGATTGTGAACACAGTAAAGAAAAAAATCAAGTAAAGTCTTAGTATTATTGTGACAATAGTTTTGATTTTGTGTACCCACAAGATCTTGGGTTCCCAGGGGGTTCGCTCACCACACTTTGTTAATCTTTGTCCAAGATTATAGTTAAGAACTCTTGAGACTGTCCTAGAACATTTGACCCATGAGGGCAGGGGTCATCCTTTTGTTCATTTTTGTTTACCAAGCACTTAGTCTCTGACACATGATGTAGGTACAAATGTATTATTCATTGCATTAAAGAAGGAAGCATTGAACATATGAATTCCAGTCCCTCTCCTTTCCCTTAACCCCTCACCACCAACTGGGCTATGCGCTGGGTGGCTTTATGATTTAGTTTTCTCATCTGTAATATGGAGATAACATCAGTACCTAATTTATAGGTTTGTTTTGAATATGAAATGCCACAATGCGTTAAAACGCTTCACAGAATGACCAACACAGAGTTGTGTTGTTTTGTTATCTTAAAATGTTACCAAGGGGGAAAGGGGGTGGGAAGGCATAAAATGGGAGTTCGAGATTTGCAGATACTACTGTATCTAAAAGAGATAAACAAGTTTCTATTGTACAGCACTGGGAACTATATTCAATATCTTGTAGTAACCTATAATGAAGAAGAATATGGAAAGGAATATATGTATGTATATGTACAACTGAAACATAATGCTGCACACCAGAAATTGACACAACATTGTAAACTGACTATATTTCAATTAAAAAAATAAAATAAAAAATACATTAAGGATCCACAGCTCTCTTGGTTATAGTTAGGTTCTGTTGCCTGTAATAGGGTTTCAATAAAAAAGTAGAATATCATACATTAATTAAGACCTAGGATAGCAGTTCAAGGCTTAGATGATAGCTCCAGAATGTCTTCAGGCACTCAGGCTTCTGTTTCCCCGCACTAAGATTCTCCTACATGATTTTCATCTTAAGGTCACATCCTGATCCAATAGAGTTGCTGAAGCTCCAGTTTTCACTTCTGCATTAAAGTCCAGAAGAAGGAAGAAAGGTAGAAAGATGCTTTATAAGGTTTTCCCCCTGCTGAGTCAGCTCCCATTAATAAGGTTTCTCAGAAGTCTCATACCCTAATTCTACATTTTGTTGGCTGCAACACGGTCACATAACAAAGGAGGCAGAGAAGTTAGCGTTTTATTCTATGTGTAAATATATCTAGCTAAAAATTAGGGCTTCTCTACTAAAGAAGAAAGGAAAACTGATGGCCTCCACCTATGGCTGGAACAATGCAATAGGTCCTATGTAACATATTATGTGGATATATTCTATCATGCAAAAGCTGATTGGTACAGATGTCTTTTGCTCCTCTGTGGAGATAATGACTCTTTGACCCAGCACTGAACTCAGCACCTCACCATAGGCCTTTATCCTCACTGAGGGGCAGAGATTGTGCATCAGGCTGTACCTAGGGCCTCTACGTTCTCCCCAGGATCCAGCGATGGGAATTAATACGTACCAGTGTGTCAAGCGTGATCCAGCCACACTGATGACTAACCGTTTTAGGCTGAACTGAGAGCGCTACAGCCTCTGTAAGTTTCCTGAATCTTATCCCAATTATATTTCATTTAATAACACTCAGTGAAATATCTGGTGGCAGGGGAAATGAAACTACATGCTTTTATGGGATCATTCATCAAGAACTAATTGAAGCTTTCATACAGTTTAGTGCTGATAAAACAGTGTAACAATAAACAATAACAAAATTCACTGGAGAAGGATTTGTTTTGCCGTGAGGAAAATGGTTCCGTTTCATCCTGGGATTCCTGGTTAAAAGAGTCTCCAATTTACAAAGGGATCAGCACAGGCTCCTCTGCATAATGACGGGGTGGAAGCTGTGTCAAATGTATTAGTACTGCTCCAGTGGAGCCGTTCTCAGCCTTAGTCTCTGCTATTGTGTGGGGCTCTGGCAGGAGGCTGCAGGACCAATGGGATTTTTAAAAGTTTCTTTTTGCTGTTTATTGTTATTGTGCTTGAAGGACTGCCTTCGTAGTTTTTATTGGAAAATATGGGAATAATCTTAAGGTGTACTTTAACAATATTTAGATTTTTTAAAAAGTTCCTAAATTAAGAAGTCCCTGTTCAGATACTTCTGCTTATAGAGTTTATTGGCTTTTTGTCATTGGAACCCCTGTTCTTCCGTATGTGGTGTTTGGGCATCTGGCTGAATTGAGAAGGAAGAAATAGAGAATAGATACCTTACTAATTTTCTTGGGAGTGATTTAAAGGATGTATTAGCAAAATGAGATGTATGAAAAATGTGCTGCAAACTTCTGTCAACCTGAACATCCATATGCTATATTTACATGGCTTAGATGGCAGTAAGCATGATGCTACAGTATAGAATTTACTTGGTAACTGGTATGTCTTATATATAAGTAATAAGCACATATCTTATTGGTAACACATATTACCTAGACTCAACTTGATTCTATGCAGTTAGACTGGATTCTCTACCATTCACCATTTTAAAATTGCTCAAATAGCATTATGTGGACACAGATTTTAGATAAATGCTCATCATATAATAAGGCTCATAAGATGATATAAATGGTCCTCTTTCACAGACACCATTAGTATTGATTCATATGTCTTGAAAATCTACCTACAAAACAAGAAACCCTGGTAATGTAGATATGGTCAGATATTGTGATTTTAAAATACAAATTTTTGTTCACTTACTTTGCATTATAAAAGGTAATTTCCCCTAAGGACTTTTTAAACAATGGTTTTCTAAAAGTTTTAATACATCTTAAACAAAGTACTGCCAAGCCTAAATTATCCCCTAAAATGAGAAGAATTTAGAAAGACCACAATCACTCTTTCCCTTGGCTGAGGAGCCAAATTAATACTTTGTGTACTTCGTAGTCATGTACTGTTAATTTGTAGTACTATTTACCCATTGATGAGAGAAGGATAAATTCATATTATGACAAATAAGTATCAATGTAATAGATATGTTGGGGGATAAAATAATTGTAGATTTCATAGCTTTCATATTATAAAGCATATTTGACTTTCCATGCCAAATATAATTCTATAGCGAAGACGTCTGAAGATGGGAATGACAGATTAGCATAAATTAGGTTGGCATCAGGCTGTAATGCTTTCGCTGTGGTTCTCAGACACACTAGACAGCTTTCATGCCAAGACCTTCCCTCTGTATGATACCCTCTTTCTCGATATTTCCACTGGGTTTGCTCACTCATGTCTTTTGGGCCCTGATTGAATGCCACCTTCTCGGTGAGGTCTTTCTGACCACCCTTTTTTGTGTTGCAATTCTCACCCCCTCAACTCATATATACCCTAATTGCTATCTGCCTTATTTTTCTTCAGAAACATCCATATCTTACCTATTTATTTGTTTGTTGTCTTACCCCACTTTCTAGAATTTGACTCCATGAGGGCAGGTGGTCTCTAAGTTTTGTCTGTTGTTGGATCCCAGAGCCTAAAATATAATAGGCATTCAAGTGATGTACGCTGACTAGATGGACTGGGTCTTTAGATCCCCCCATATCTCACAAACCAGCTCTCTAAAGAAGCTCAGGCAAGTCATTTGGCCTACTGGTTTCTGTTTCCTTCTCTATAAAATGTGAGAAATAATTATGCCTGTTATATTGTGCTGATTGAATAAAACACTATGCATGAAAGATTTTGCTAAAGGTAAGTGATGTTTTTGCTGTTGAAACATCAAATGGTTTTCAGGAAACCCTGTGGAGGTAGTAGATTTTGGCTTGCTTGGATTATCTGGTTTACCAAAGACCTAGACTTGGGTTAAGGAGTTAGTCTTGTTACACAAGTTAAAGTGATGAACAGTTTGCCTGTTTTAAGTTGTTAGCACTACAGCAATCAGTTAACCATGTGACCAAAAGGAGACAGTAATTGGTAGAAACAGATTTTAGAACTGACATTTAGATGTGAGATAAAATTTAAGGGATAGTAATTTAGATAGTGTGGAGGTGGTAGGGTGCTAAAGCTAATTGGCCTACATGGAAATAAAACTGGTGAGCATGGCCTCATTTATAGCATGTTATTGAGAAAAGTGGGACATTATCTTAGAAAGGGTAGTGTGATGGTTAATTATATGTGTCAACTTGGTTAGTATCCAGGTGTTTGGTCAAACATTAGTCTAGATGTTGTTCTGAGGGCATTTTGTAGACATGATTAACTGTTACAATCAGCTGACTTTAAGTAAAGAAAATTACTCCTGATAATGTGAGTGGTGGGCCTGGGCCTCATCCAACTAGTTGAAGTCCTTAAGAGAGAAAAACTGAGGTTTCCTGGAGAAGGAATTCTGTCTAAGGACTGTTACGTAGCACTCACTCACACCTCATTTTCCATTGTCCTGATTTTTATCACTTTAAATTATCTGATAGGCAATGTATATGTTACTTAGCTCAAAAGAATCCCTCAGACCTCAGCTCTGTAGTTGTTTCGTCTTAGAGGTGCCAATATACATCAAGGGGGAGTGCAGGGTGAAGGGAAGGGAGGTTGTCATAATCAGCAGCTTCTGCAGGCTAAGAGAGATGATGCTATCTCTTCTTCGTATGAAACTGAGATCTAATGGAGGCTGATTTTTTTTTTTTTTTTTTGCATCTCACTGTTAGCCTGGCTGTATCTATGATCCCAGGACCAGACTGAGCCTCTGGTCCTAGAGGGTTATTGGATTGAGTGCTATGAAATGTGGTGTTTATTAAAAAGACAAAATGTGCTTGTAGCATTGTACATACTATCCTATTTAATCCTTATAATACTTTGAGGTAGATATAACAAGCCTCTTTTTTGGAGATAAGATTATCGGTTCAGAAGGGTTAAGTGACTTGGCCAAGATTACATTACATAGCAGAACTGGAGTTGAAATCTGTAACTGTAGGCCTCTGAAATAAAGTTGTGAATAGCATACTGATATCCTTGGGTATGTGGATGCGATGATAGGTAATAATAGGTTCCAAAATCGAATTCTTCTTGATCACATTCTTCTAATCAATGGAATACTAGAGTTGGTATTTCATGAATTAGGAATGTGGGAACATATAAGACTCAAAATCATCTTCATTTATGTGATAGACGGGTAAGTAATAGTGTAAATGTGATTATATGTTTGGTGAATGTCAGGGCATATAGGGTGAACTCTGTTGGCTTGGCTCTACTACATGGGTTACATAACCTGATGATAAGGAAACCAGGATACTTTAGGGCTTAAGAGAGAGTTTCAGATGATAATATCACTTATGATAATGATTTATCTTTGGTTGTACCACATACCAGGGGTGACTAGCAAGGAAGAGGGATTGAACTACTCATGGACAAGTATAATTGGCACCAGAGAAAGTAAAGAAACTGGATGGAATTAGTATTTTTTATAGAAATCAAAACTAACTTATTTTGAGATTAATGAATCAAAGTATTCTACTTACATCTGATCCAAAGTAAATTTCTGTAGTTTAGGGAGAAACCAATCTAATACAGTCATACGTTGGAAATACTATGGGTCCCATTCCAGAGAACTACAATAAAGTGAATATCACTATAAAGCAAGTCACACAATTTTTTGGTTTCCCAGCAGATATAAAACTTATGTTTACACTGTATTGTAGTCTATTAAGTGTGCAATAGAATTATGTCTAAAACACAATTTATATACCTTGATTTAAAAACACTTTATTGCCAAAAATGCTAACCATAAGCTGAGTTTTCAGCAAGTTGTTATCTTTTTGCTGGTGGTCTTGCCTCGATGTTGATGACTACTCACTGATAAGAGTGGTGGTTGCTGAAGGCTGAGGTAGCTATGATAATTTCCTGTAATAAGACAACAGTTAAGTTTGCTGCATCAATTGACTCTTCCTTTTGTAAATGATTTCTCTGTAGTATGCAATGCTGTTAGGATTTTATCCACAGAAGAACTTCTTTCAAGATTGGAATCAATCCTCTCAACTGCTATTGCTGCTTTATCAAAGTTTATGTAATATTCTAAGTCCGTTGATATCATTTCAACAATCATCACTGCATCTTCACTGGGAGTAGATTCCATCTTGAGAAACCACTTTCTTTGCTCATCCATAAAAAGCAACTCCGTCCATTCAAGTTTGATCAGGAAATTGCAGCAATTCAGTCACATTTTTGGGTTCCATTTCTATTTTTAGTTCTCTTTCTATTTCCACTACAGCTTCAGGAAATCTTAAACCCCTCAAAGTCATTCATGACATTGGCATCAACTTTCAAGTTCCTATTAGTGTCTATATTTTGACCTCTTCTCATGAATTGTGAATGTTTTTAAAGGCATCTGGAATGATGAATCTTTTCCAGGTTTTCAATTTATTTTTCCCAGATCCACTGGAGGAATCACTGTGTATGGCAGCTCTAGCTTTATGAACTGTATTTCTTAAATAATAAGACTTGAAAGTCAAAATGACTCTTTGATCCATGGGCTTCAGAATGGATGTTGTGTTAGAAGGCAAGGAAACAACATGAATCTCATTGCACATCTCCATCAGAGCTCTTGGGTGACCAGGTGCATTGTCAATGACAGTATATTTTAAAAGGAATCTTTGTTTGTTTGTTTTTTGAGTGGTAGGTCTCAACAGTAGGCTTAAAATATTCAGTAAACTAAGTTGTAAACAGATACGTTGTTACCCAGGCTTTGTTCTTCCATTTGTAGAGCGCGGGCAGAGTAGACCTAGCATAATTCTTAAGGGCCCTAGGATTTTTGGAAGCGTAAATGAGCACTGACTTCAGGTCACCAGTTGCATTAGTCCCTAATAAAAGAGTTAGCCTGTCCTTTGAAGTTTTGAAGACAGGCTTTGAGTTTTTCTTAGCTATGGAGGTCTTAAGATGATATCTTCTTCCAGTATAATGCTGGTTCATTTACATTGAAAATCTGTTGTTTTGCGTAGCCACCTGCATGAATTATTTTAGCTAGCTCTTCTGAATACGTGCTGCAGCTTCTACATCAGTACATGTACTTTTATTTTCTAGAAATTATTTATTTCCTTTAATTTCATGAACCAATCTCTGCTAGCTTCAAACCTTTCTTCTGCAGCTTCCTCACCTCTTTCAGCCTTCATAGAATTGAAGTTAGGGCCTTACTCTGGATTTGGTATTGACTTAGGGGAATGTTGTGGTTAATTTGATCTTCTATCCAGAACATTAAAACTTTGTCCATATCAGCAATAATGATGTTTCACTTTGTTATTCCTGTGTTCACTGGAGTAGCACTTTTAATTTCCTTTAAGAATCTTTTCCTTGTATTCACAACTTGGCTAACTGATGCAAGAGCCCTAGATTTAGGCCTTTCTATTCTTTTGGGATGCCATCCTCATTAATTTTTTTTTCAAATTAACAAACTGTAATTGTTTTCCCAAAGATACATTTTTTCATACACATCCATCATATACTGTAATCAAAAAAAGCAGTGTACATGAAATAAGAGAAAATAAATTAAAAATCCATAGCATAGTTAAGGAGGCTGTAGTCTGGAGCACAGCTGAATTTCCAGCAATATAAGGAGGCTTGGAAGTTTCTTGTCTATGAATGCTTGCTAGCAAGGGTTCATTCCAGGTGGTTGGTCTATAAGTCAGTTTTGAGTACTTGAAACAGTTCTGTTCTTTGTTTTTTGTTTTTTTTTTTTCCTTAGCGTTTAGAATAGCCATCGTTGTCCTGCAATAAGCAGAGCTATCACGTCCAAGAAAAGTGAGGGCGGGAACCACAGAGGCAGCATGAGAGCCAAATACAGCATTCAGAGGTAATTGGTCCAGTGGTGCCTGGGGAGGGAGGAAGGGGACAATACTCCCCTTAATTATTTCTAGCTTTTATTTTTAAAGTGAAAGGTATGGGACCCTTACTTTCACTTGAACACTTACAGGTCATTGTAGGTTGATTAACTTGCCTAATATCAATATTCTTGTGTCTCAGGAGATAGGGAGGCCCGAGGAGAGGGAGAGAAACAGGGGACCAGCTGCTTGAGGGCTCAACCAGAACATATACAACAGTTATTGATTAAGTTTGCTATCTTATATTGGTGGGGTTCATGGTGACCCAAAATAATTACAATAGTAACATCAAAGATCACTGATCACAAATCACCATAACACATACAATAATAAAAAAAGTTTGAAATATTGCTAGAATTACCAAAATGTGACATACAGATAGAAAGTGAGCAAATGCTCCTGGAAAAGCAGCACCAATAGACTTGCTTGATGCAGTGTTGCCACAAACCTTCAACTTGTGAAAAACATAATATTTAAGAAGCACAATAAGATGAGGTATGCCTCTGCAGAAAATACTGTGGGTAGGACCCTTGTTCAATGGATATCTATTACTTTGTTGGACCATCAACGCTACTGTTTCTAAGTCTGTGTCTTCCCTAGTCCTGCCATCCATTTTGTAGCAGCAGGATTAACCTTATAACCAAGTGACGTCAGTTGACTGGTTTGGGGTGGGCAACTTGCCAGTTATGAAACACTGGGTCCCTATTCAGGAGGTTTAGGACTTGGGGCCAAGAGTGTCATACTCTCACTGGGAGTCTGGACTTTTAGGAATAGTTATATGACCATGTGTCCTGGCCTGTGGACCAAGAAGATTAAGAAGCAATGACAGAAAGATGCAAAAATGAAACAGAAACTCAGAGAGAAGCAGAGAAGAAAGTTGCTCATTCTAGCTTTTGCTCAGGCCCTGCCCCACTGTTATCTTTGGGTTCAGTGAGACATCTCATGACTTATTAAAATTCTGTTTTTGTGTTAAACTGTTAGAGCTTGATTTCTGACACTTCTAACCACAAGAATTCTAGTATAATTAGTCTTACACTAAGTTTGAAATTAATAGAATCAAGAGAAAAAAGTGAGGCAGCTTCCACGATTGATATACAAACCAGATTATTCACGTGAGAAATAGGAAAAACTTAGTGGCTTTCTAAATTCAGAATGGGGCAGCAGATGCCACTGTAGTCAACTATATTAATAAAGGTGATTTCTGGTTCTTGAGGAAGATATGACATTTAGCTAACAGTACCAAAGGCTATCTCTCACCTTTTGGAAAGGTCTTTTTACTCTTTAATATGATTGTTAAAATAGCAAAGAATTTTTTTTTCATGGCTGGTGCTATGGAAAGATAATAGGAATAATTTGACCACAGTGAAAATTTCACTTCAGAATTATTTTCAAACTACTTATATAAAAGTGCAACCAAGCCAAACCAACCAAACCCTTCCTATTCCACCTTATTTTATAAAGAAATTTGCATTTGAGACATCTAAAACTGAAACAAATACAATAAATTAAAGTTTTTAAAAAATCTATCCATTAAAGTTTATGTTGGAGATAATCCATATTGAAAAGTATTTAGTAATAACTGCCTCTTTAACAGTCTAAAATTTCTGAATATATTATAAAATATATGTATTCTAACATTAGTATGTAATATGTTATAGTGATATATCATGAAAAGAAAATATTAATTGATAACTTTCAGATATATGTTCAGGTTGCAAATCATTAACAATTCTTATTTCCACTTTCTATCTAAGAAAATAATAATTTAAAAAAGTCTTATCCTATGTCACAGTATTCTGAGAAGCATGACTTCCTGAACAGTATATATTTTAAGTCTACATATATGCTGTTATAGTCAATGTAGAATTCTTCTGTGCAAACTACTTAAATAAATACAACATATTAAATAAAGTAAAACTAAGTTTTATTTTTTAATAATTTATGTAATTTTTATAAATGTAACATTTTCATTATAAAGGGTATGTAGGATATATAAACACATCAATCTGAAACTAAAATATGGGAAATATATGTACTGACTCACTGTTAATAATTTGGTGGTGTTAATTCTAGTATCTTTTCATATAGCTTAAAGTGTAGTAAATATGTCACAATAGGAATGGAAAGCAGTGACAAACTGGGAACACATTTGTAGCATGTAGAACAAAGCATTTCATATTCTCTTGTAAATATATCTACCTGGCTTTTAATATTTTCATAAAATGTGTGTATATGTTATATATTATACATAGAAATATACTGTATATTTATATTATACACACATATAAGATTTTATTTAATAGTCTAGCTAACTCCTTATTGATGGAATGTTAGCTCAATTTTTTTGTTCTTATGAATAATTCTACAATTAACATTCTTGTACATAAATCCTGGAAAGCATCTCTAATTATTTCTTATGAAAAATTCTTAATAGAGAAATTACTGCATCCAGAGAAATGAGCATTTTAAAGGATCTTGGTATGTCTTGCCAGATGAGATTAAGAGAATTTCTAAAATATGTTTTAATATATTTAATATATTATCTTTATACTAAGAATATAAAAAATGATAGTCATTACCCATCTGGTCATAAGACTTCTTCCAGTTATATCTGCCCCAGCTCCTCCCCCCAAAAAACCAGCGTTGATAGGCTTGTGTAGCTTTCTGTTTGCTCATGCAAACATATGCAAGCATATATGAAGAAGTGTGTTTCTTCATTTTTACCACCAAAGAGAACCATATTAATGACATTAATCGGTGAATTACTTCTTTTAAAAATATTTTCACCATCCTATGTCAGCAAATCTTTTGGCAACTTTGAAATTATTATAATCATATATATTCATAATTTTGTATAAATATAAATATACCCTATGTATCATTACTTTTGAAAGTGAAGTTATTTTTAGCTCTTCTAGCCCTTGCCTGTATTTATTTATTTTTTATGTATATATATATACACACACACACATATATACATATATAACATATTTTCTTATTAACAGCAGGGAAATTAAGGACTAGTTTTAGCATCATTATATAGCTAGGAAGAACTGCAATTAGAACACACTGTTTACTAATCCATATAGTAGTCTTTTTCTTATAGAGTTCACTTCTAAATTATTGTCAGAATTTAAATAGAGAGAATATTTATTTCCAAACTATTCCATGCATTTTCAGGAATAGTTACATAACCAAAGGAGGTTGCATAATTACCACTGATATTACTAAAAATATTTAACAATTACTACTGTTTCTTCTGTGCCAGGACTAGTTTGGGCTCAACAAGTATCATCTTATTTAATTCTCCCAACAACTATATGTGACAAGTCTCTAATGTTACTCATCTTACAAATGAGGGACCTAGTGTTTAGAGAAATTACCTCCTTATCTCAGTGAGGAAAAGTTAGAATCTCTCAGATGCAGTCTTTATTCATTAAAATTTATTGACCTTATAGATATACTCATTTTTAAAGCAAATAAAAAAAAATTTAGAAGAAGCTTCTTTAGGAATTGAAACTGTAGGCAGATAACATCAATGCAAATGTTTGTATTTAAAATGCCCTTTAAGAGTAACCATGATGTCTTCTTGCATAAGATTGACCGCTACTTTGCTCCTTCTCATCCTTAATCTGTGCCAACCCTCAAAACTTTTTTTTCAAAATTATTCATCTCAGCTTTATTGAGGTATAATTGACAAATACAATTGTAATATACTTAAAATATGCATTGTGATGGTTTGACTTATACATTATGAATGATTTCCCACAATCAAGTTAATTAACAGTCCATGATTTCATGTTTACTATATTTTCCCTTATGAGCAATTAGATTCTACTATCTCAGCAAATTATACAATACACTATTATCAACTATAAATTTAGGTCTCAGACTTTATTCATCTTGTAACTGAAAGTTTTTACTGTTTTAACAAACTCTACTCATTTTCCTCATTCCTCAGCAATAAGCAAAAACCCATTCTACTCTCTCTTTCTATGAATTCCAGTTTTTTTAAAAAAACTTTTGATTCCATCAAGGAATCTTAGTGACTTTCCATACATTCACAGTCCATCATAAAAGTAGTTAAAAAACAAAAACAAACCACTTTCTTAATTTATTTTCTAACATGTATGTCACAAAGATATGTTTATCTTGTGGATGTGAAATGTGAAATCTGTGGGCAAAGATTTATGAAATAGTCTCATTGTGAAACAGTGACTTTCAAGACCAAGGATGTAAATTTATCATTACTTGATTTTTCTAGTACTAGGATTTTTAACTTTTTCAAGTTGATAAAGCTTACTGCTATATATTTATCTTCCTAAGAACCCTAAATTCAATTTATGCTATGTTTGTCTATATTTTAACCCCCACACTTCTATTTACCCTAATACAAACCCGTTTCCCAAAATTAATATAGTCAACAGACAAAAATCACTTTTGGATTGTATCGTCCATATTTTATTTTTTTAACCATTTTATTCAATTTTATTAAAGTGTAGTTGATTTATAATCCTACATAAGTTTCAGGTGTACAGCATAGTAGTTCACAATTTTTAAAGGTTATACTCCACTTACAGTTATTATAAAATATTGACTGTATTCTGTATCTCCCACATTTTAATGTTCTCATTTTGCACATCAGATATTTCTTAATAGAATTAAATAGGAGAATGTCTTCTACTAATTAATACTAACACAATATATGTTACACATATATTATTAAATATAACAGATAAGCAGTACAGCAATTTTTATTTTTTTAATTATTAGTTGAAAGGACTGAGACTCTGAGGTTAATTGCTTTGCCCAAGATCACATATGGTGTAAATGGTTAACCCTGGTTGGAATGCTTATCTTTTTTTCAAAAAATAAAAGTATGTAATTATTACTTTTTCAAAAATGTTGCTAATTATATAAAATCTAATGTATCATTAAAATAAAAATCATCATTCAAACACTCTAGCTAGAAAAAAAAGTCTTCATTTTAACCTACTGTTTTTATTTAATGTACACAGTATAATTGTTCTACAGGATCACATTAGCTGCTAATATTTCATGTGCAAGAATGTATTTTAATCAATACATGTATTTTATTTCCATTTTCTTACATTTCTTCTTAATTCCATTTTCATTAACAGTAAAAGAAATATACATTTTAACTTATAATATATTTTGATTCTTAAAATAAATTCCTAAAAGTGGAATTTTTAATGATTAAATTAATATTAAAACCTTACTCAAATTGTTATACAAAAGTAAATTGAATTTATAGTTTTTCTTAAATTATAGTCTAGTTTCTGAAAATTCATCATTTTACTATAATTTTAAGTATCACATTTCTTATATAGAGGGTTCTAGTTACTTTTGATTAAATTTTGTTTTCTATTCTATTGTGTTATTTATTTCTTCATAAATATCACCATGTTAAATTATTATATTTATATACAGTAGTCTCTCAGTGTCTACAGGAAATTGGTTCCAAGACCCCCCCTGGATACCAAAATTCAAAAGATGCTCACTCCTTTATATAAAATGATGTGCATATATAATGTAGTATTTGCATGTAACCTACACACATCTTCCCATATACTTTAAATCATCTCTGAATTACTAATGATACCTAATACAATGTAAATACTATGTAAATAGTTGTAAATACAATGTAAATCCTATGTAAATAGTTGTCAGTACATGGAAAATTCAAGTTTTGCTCTTTGGAACTTCCTGGAATTTGTTTTTGGGAATATTTTGATCAGTGGCTGGAACAGCAGATATAGAAGGCCAACTGTATATTTTAATACATGTTAAGGAAATATAGTTTTTTTCAGTCTTTTCTTATCTAACTCATCTTTCTTAAAACACAAGAAACATTTTTTTCAAGTTTCCTTCCAAAAAATCTATTGGAATTTTGATTGGAATTTCCAATTTTGAAGGTTTATGATACTAACTCTTTAAAAAAACTTTGTATCTCCATCCATAATATTTTAAGAACCTAAGTTAAATTTATGTTATTTCACTACATATTTCAATACATTTCTTATTAAATTTATTTTGAGGAATTTAATATTTTATATGTTTGTGTCTAGTGGGGATTATTATTTTCATAATGCATTTTATAATTAATATTGACTGATACATAAGAAAATCATTGTCTTTCAAAATATTAGTTTTATTATAATCATAAAGAACTTCTTTAAGGTTTTTTTGATAGCAAAACTCTTATTTGCTAATGATGATCATTTGACCTTATTTCCAGTACTTATGTAATTCTGTTGTTGCTTTCATGTTCATTTTGAGTTTTACACAAAGCTTTGATACCTTTGTGTAAAAAATATGAAGGTATAATTTTTTTCTTATTCTTGTATGACAGAGTCAGCATAATGCTAATTCTTACTGCTTTTAAATATATTCAGTTTTTTAAAATTTTAAATCCTTGAATTTTAGCTAGTAAATTTTAGGTCTCTTCTGAAATCTTCATATAGTTTTATAATCTAACTTATTGAGAAATAATGAATAGTCCTTGAATTATTGGAATTAATTTTTTATTCATTTTGCATTACATTTTTATACATAATTTAATTTTAGGTGCTATTATATCATTTAAGAACTTTGACTATAAAAAATAAATTTTCCTTATAATTTGTTTTATTTTTATTATTAGAGGTATATAAACTTCTCAAATCATTAGAAAGTTTTCCTGCTTAGATTTATAAGAATTATAACAATATTTGCCAGAATGTTTCTGAGGTACAGTAGACAACTTTCTTAATTTCTCCCATTATTATTGGTTTATTTAGATTTATTGAGTCAATTTTGATGATGCATAGTTTCTACAAAAAAAGTATTCATTTAAAACAGAATTGACAATTTATTAGCATGGCCTGCCTGTCTGAAGGGAAAAATTATGTTGTTATAGTTTATATTTGTTTTTGGTTTTGTTTTTCTGCTTTTCTCTCAGCTGTTATTTCTGGTGAAAGAGAATTGCAAGACTTCACTGAAGGTTTGGATATGGTTGTCATCTTCAGTTACTATCCAACTACATAGGTCTACTATTTACTTCCTCCACAATATTCTCAATAATTAAAAGCTATTAGCATTTCTAGTTTTGGACCACATCATCTTAGATTTAGATAATAGCAATAGTAAATACTAATCCAGCAATAAAGACAGGATGGAGCAGGGTAGTTACTGGCTTAATTATGTTTAAATTTTAAATTTTAATTAATCCTAACTTTCCATTAAGAAAACTGATAAAGAGGGAGAAATTACCTGCCTTTCAAATACCCTTTTTCTGAACTGTTAAATTGTAAAACAACAGCCAGTTCTTGCTATCTAAGTATATCCAGCCACATTTCAATATTCTCTTCTTACCTGAAGCTACAAACAAATTTGTGGGAAGAACCTTAGATAAGAGCATTGTTGCATAATTAGGAGATCTTATAAACAGCCTTGCACTTGTTACACAGTTGAATATATTTTCTATTTCATCCTCTTCTTCAGAAATCTAAATTCAATATTTATTGGATTTAATTGTATACTTTCCTTTCTGATTGATTTTGCCAGTGTATGTTTGCTTATGCTTTTCCCAAGCTTGTTATCCACATCTTAGGTTCAGTTTTCAACTTGATTGATTCTTCATTTGACTATTTCTAATAATTTTAACATTTTTATGAGATAATTTTTCTCCTTAAAATATTTCCTTAGCTCTCAGTTTTCATTCAGGCCGTTTTCCCATCTTGTATCCTTTTAAAATATGGAGTCCATATTTTTATTTTCCTAAGAGTGTCCAATGCTTATCATCTAATTTTTTGTATTATTGGATAATATATTCTTCATCTATATGTCACACTGTATTTATTTCCTTCTTTCTGTTGCAGATTTTTCACATAAATAGTTTATGTTTATTGTTTGTTTACTTATCCAAAAATGGGCAGCAGAATGAAGAACTGCTATTACCTGAAAAATAGATCAAATAAATTTAAGTCTCTTTGTACTCTGGAATTTTTTAATCCTTAAAAAATTAACCTAGAGTATGGTGAAGGACTGAGTGGCGTAGGTGTGCAAAATAAGTACCCTCTGCCTTACGCCATTATTTAATATTTTGCAGTAACATGACCTTTCCATTTAGTTCATAGTTTCATTTAATGTATCTTGCTCTGAATTAACAGAGCCACAATGTAGGGAATAAACCTAACCTGCTATTTCCACTTTCTCATTCATGATTCATTATCTAACACCATCATCCCTTCTGATTTCCATCTCCACCATATCACTATAACCACTCTTTTCTCTGAAACCTGAGACAACCATGGTCCATTAGGCAAGTCTAATGGACAGTTCTTATCTCTTCCTTTCCTTAAGCATACAGCAGCATTTAACCACTCTTTTATTCTTGAAACCTTTCCTCATTTAACTTAATTTCTCCTACCTCTTCTGTCTTAGCAATCAGTGTTTTTTCCTTGCTGGCACATAGTGGAATGCCCTGAGATTGGTCTGGATCCCTCTTCTCTTCTCTGTCTTTACCCACTTCCTAGATCATCTCCTCCAAACATTTGGTGTTAAATATACTGCATATGCTGTAGACTCCTAAATTTATATTTTAAGTTCTGACATCTTTAAGTTCCAGACTTCTATATCCAAACTGCCTACTTGGTATTTCTTCTTGAATGTCTCATAAAAATCTCAAATTTAATCTGTCCAAAATAAAGTTTTTTATTTTGTTACCTACTGCATTGATCTTCCTCCTTTAGACTCTCAACCTCAGAAGTTTCATTGTTTATTAAGAAAAAATCATCCAGTCAATTTTTCAAATTAGAGATTGAGTTTCCTCATCTGTATTATTTTTTCAGATCTATACTCAGCAGCCAGAATAATTCCTTAAGAACATAGATCATGCCATTTTGACTTTCCTGCTAAATTATTTTAATAAGTTCCATTTCTATTGCAATGACACTGGAACTACTTATCACAGCTTTATTTAGTTCATGAGTCCTTGTTTGTTCTTTTACCTGCCTTTCCAAACTCGTCTTGACCCTTTCCGCAGTCAGTGTGCTTGATCATATTGTTCTGTTTTGTTTTTCAATTATTTCAAAGCCTCTTCCCTTCACTGGACATTCGCTCTGGCTCCTACAACTGCTGGATTGCTATTGTCCCATATCTTTAAAGCAAGTCTGTTGTCATTCTTTAGTTACCAACTTGAATGTCATGTTCTCAGAGAGACCTTCATAACAACTGTATCTAAGGCAAGTTCCTCATCCTTCATCACTATCTTAAGCTATTTATTACAATCTGTAGTCATCTTTTTTTTTTCTAAATGTTCTTCAGGATGGAGACTTCATCTATCTAATTCATAGTATTAACTCAACTCCTGGTGTGGCATTTGTAGGACTAGATAAAGACTCTAGAGGTCCTAAGCATTGATAAGAGGGTAGAGCCATCCTCCACCAAACATTGAGTTTAAAATATACATAAATCTGCAAAATAAGTTTAAAGTATAACAAAAATCTGATCTCTATCATGATGATGTTTAAATAAATAACATGGTAAACACTATGTTTAATGTTTAATGGTATAAGTAAATAATACGGTAAACATGCCAAACCCCCAATCCTCTTCCCCTATGGTAACAATTAATCAATCTGTTCTCTGTATTTGTGAGTTTGTTTTGTTTTTGTTTTATTTTGTCTGGTTTTTTTTTTCTTTTAGATTTCACTTATGATTTCACTCATAAGTGAAATCATATGGTATTTGTCTTTCTCTGTCTGACTTTTTTCACTTAGCATAATACCCTCATGATCTATCCACATTGTTGAAAATGGCAGGATATAATTCTCTTTATGGCTGAGTAGTATTCTTATATATATAGATCTCACATCTTCTTTATTCATTTATCCATTGTTGAACACTTAGGTCATTTCCGTATCTTGGCTATTGTAAGTAATGCTGCTTTGAACAGAGGGAAGCATAATATATCTTGTTTTCTGGCTATCTTTGTAGTTTCTCTCTTTTCCTTTCTTCTTCTCTGTCTCTCTTCCCTCCTGTTTTGGTGATTTTTTTTAGTGTTATGTTTAGATTCCTCTCTCTCTTTTTTTTTTTGTATATTTTTTTTCCTTGTGGTTACTGAGGTTAACATATAATATTCTTCATAAACAGCAGTCTGTTTTAAATTGGTAGCAACTTAAATTGGAACACATTCCAAAGCTTTATGTTTTTACTTCCCCTTTAGGTTTTGTATTGTTGATGACACATTTTACATCTTTTTTGTTATATGTATCCTTTAACTATTGTAATTTAAGTTAATTTTACTACCTTTGTCTTTTAACCTTCATGCTTGCTTTATAAGTAATTGATCTGCTACGTTTATTATATAGTTACCTTTTCCAATGAGATTTTTACTTTTGTATGTTTTCTTACTATTAATTAGTTTATTTCTTTTCAGCTTAAAGAAGTCTCTTTAACATTTCCTTAGGGCTGGTTTAGTGTTGGTGAAGTACCATTTCTGGTATACAGCACAACGTTCTAGTCGTGCACATACATATGTATATTCATTTTCATATTTTTCTCCCTTCATTTCTGAGTGATAACCTTGCTTAGTACAGAATTATTGGTTGGGAGGTTTTTTTTTCCTTTCAGCACTTTGAATATGACATGTCACTTCCTTTTGGCCTATAAGCTCAAGGGGTGTCCCCTGTGTAGGCCACATGTGCCCCCCTGTTGTGGCAGGGCCATGCCTGTTGACGTGGCATGCCCCTGCCAGCTGTGAATCTTGGGCAAAGCTCAGGAATGGGTATGGCACTCAGCAGGGTGTGCCCATTGGAGGTGGGGTTAGAAGGAGAATTCCAAAATTGCACCCACCAGCACTGGCATTAGCAAGGTAACCTGAGATTGCAAAAATGATTCCTGCCAGTGTCTCAGTTCCTGGGAGCATCTCAACTGATTCTTCCTTTTCTGGTAGATGCTTTAAGATTAGTGTGTCCCCTTCACCTGTGCTGTATGTGCTATTCAGTGTGATGTTTTTGTGCTGGTTTTCAGGTTGAGTGAGTCTATGTACTAGAACTTTAAGACTGGATTTTCCATTCTCTGCATTTCTATAGATTTTCTGGGCATACATCCTGTCAGTATGCTTTACAAAGCTAGGTATTTGGGGGGCACTTCTCTCCTGTGCAGGACCTAGGGATTAGGGTGCCTGATAAGGAGCTTAACTTTTGTGACCCCTCCCAATCTGGATCACTGCTGCTGGGGTGTGTTTTTTTTCCTTGGTGATACCATATTTGCCTCTCCTATCTGTCTTGACCTTTGTTGTGGAGGCTCACTTCATCCAGTTTTTCAGTCCTTTCTTGAAGGAACTATTTTATATGTAGCTGTAGATTTGTTGTGTTTAAAGGAAGAGGTGAGTTCAGTATCTTCCTATGCCACCATCTTGAATCTGCTCCTGATGTCACTTTAAATATGTGCTTAGGTTGTCTTGTAGATATCCTAAGATTACTTAATAAATAGTATTGTATTAATACATGAAGAAATGAATGAATGGACATGGTAAATTTGATTGCAACATAAGGATTTGTAGTATTTTCTGATATCCTATGAAAAGAAAACTATAGCATCCTTATACTCAGAAAATCTCTTTTCAGTGTGTAGATTTCTCAAAACATCTTATCAGGTATGTTTTTAATTCATGTAAAGGAGGAGAAAAGCCTTGATGATCAACTGAAAATTGGAAATATAACAGCTTTGCTGCCAATCAAGTTTGGTATGGAAGATGGAGAAACTTACAGGGGAAGAATGTTTCTGGTGAAGGAAGTTACTGCCTTTGCTTTTACTGTTGCAACTCTTACTTTTCTGGATATTGTAAAGGAAGTAATTGAAGAAGGAGGCTATTCAGAAGAGGAGAGGATGATCTTGGATTTAAGGCTATAAAGGATAAAATTTCCATTACTTTAGAACACCGTGCTGATTATTACTGGTACAGAAGACTTTCACCTTTATTTTGATAGAATAGTTTTATTAAGGGATTGGTCTTCCAAAGTTTGCTGCCTACCTGTTACTTAGTCAACTCCCAGAATTGAATAACAGTGTTTCTAGATAATATGTCATCACTGATTTTCAAGAGGAGCTCAATGTCTTTTATCTCAAGGGTGATTTTAGTTTCAAGATTCTTCTTATCCTCAGAATTGTCCCTCACCACCCACCATCTGTCCTGAATATTAGTAAGGATATGCACTTGCTCTTTGCCTCCCTTTGGTACTCCAGTTCCTAAAGCAAGTAAAGATCTGGGGAGACCTTGCCATTTTTCATGTTTATTACCTGGCAAGTGTTTTCGACAGACCAGTTGCAGTGTTGCATAACAATGTGATTATATTAATATGATATTGGAAGTCTATCATAGCAGATGCCTTCCATAGGACTGATAACACAAGAAATAGGTAAGGAGCATGGACACAAAGAGAGTGTAGCATGTCTTTTGCCTTCTCATTGTTTGTACCTCTTATGGATTTGATGTGGTGAAAGATTCATCTTGCCATATTCAAGAACCTTACAAGTCAGCTTTAGCATAGAAGATGAAGTTAGTAAAGTTCTTTAATCTCATAAGGAGATTTCTGATGATGATCTTTATACACTGAAACAGCATAACATGGGTGAACCAAAGTAATAAGATGATATATGCCCCAGAACAAAGAAATGTAAATGTACAGATTAATCACATCTGAAACAGAAAATACGTATAGTTTATTGTTCATTTTGGCCAACTTCTGTGAGTGGCTGGATGAGGGACCATACTGTAAATCTGTTCTTGCATTGCTAGTTTTCCTAGAGGACTTGCTCATAGTTCAGAATCCAGACTGAAACAGAGGTGGTTGTTTCTTTTTACAGCATCAGTGCAGGTGTTGTTTGCCTTATTAAACCTAATACCCTACTACTAACATTTAAGTTTACAGTACAAACAAACATGACTGATTATTTGCATTATAAAATAATAAGTGACTTTTAACAAGATTCTTTTATATGATAAGCCCTCCTCCCAAGTTAACAAAAAATGGAAATCAATTTATTAAATGTTAATTATTCAACCTTGCAGGGTCGTAAGTATTATGTTTTCTATGAGGTAAACTCGCTTTTGGAAATGAATACTTTCAATGCTTGGCACTCTTCCTAAAGAAAAATAACAATTAGTGAAAACAAGTTACTTAACTATAGTTCAGAAACCTGTCATGTTTGTATGGAATAAAGGCTCAAACACAGTCCACAGCTTCCCTAGAGGCAAGCAGAATTTCCTCTTTGCTGAAGTAATATGATCAGATATTCTAGTTTTTGTATGCCTTTATGCATTACCAGGGTCTGCACTAGCTGTAAGCAGCTAAGAGTAGAGGTGACAGGTAGGCCAGAATATAATGAATTGTGGTAATCCTAGCAAGAAATAACGGAAGCATATCTGAGGATTTTTCTGTTCCTGGGAGACTCAGTAAGATATATCCTAGAAAGGCTCCTAGGATGATAATAAGATGACTTTGCAACCTGATTAATATGGACATCAAAAACAAAGCTCAGAATCTAAAATCAGTTCAGTGTTATGAGCCTTGAGACATTGAGGAGGATATACTAGATGTCAGAGGGAAGAACTAAAAAGAAATATAAAGATTGATGTTGAGGAGACCCTATGAGTAATAATTTAGTCTTGTCTACATTTAGCTTTAAAAAGTTGGATGACATCCAAGCCTGAATGTCAGAGACACCGTTATGTGGCATGCAGAAAGCCATCATAAGGCCCATGGGGATGTGAAACAGACTGAAGTGTCATCTGTGCTTATTTGACACAGAAATATATTGGTTCTAAAACCAACATTCATAATAAACAAGCAGATACAAACATGGAACTATGTACTTATATTTCATATATAAATAAGCAAAATGACATATTAAAATTACTATTCTGTTTCATATAAATACAAATATATACTATCATTTAAAGGACACAGCCCTACCCTCAAAAAGCTTATATTTCAAAACAAATTATTATGTAAATTGTTTCCAATTATAGTATACTATTAAATTGTCCTATTTTTTTTCACTTTTGTTTTTCAGAATATCCTATGTTTTTAGTTATTTTTTCCTTGGTTCTTTTTGAGATTCAGGTACAGGGGTTAAGAAAGTAATTTTTACACAATAATAGAGGCTGTGATATTGAAGATTATAGACATCTATAGTCAATGGGCCATTAAGTTTTGACCTTTAAAATAACCATTTATTATAACAGGTTAAACATTCTCATATAAAAACTGCAGTGCATTAAAAATGTTAAATAATCCAATTTTGTTTTCCATAACAACAGGAGGGAACTAAATTTAGAAAGGTTCTTGGAATAGAATACTGAACTTGTAGTTATAGGTATGTTTTCCCACAGGGAGTTGTTTGTTAGTGGATAAGGGCTGTGTCCACAGGACAGAAACATGCAGAGGAAAGGCAGATCTGATTAGTGTTCTGGATGTTGGCTGCTAACTAACTAATTTGCTCTGGGTGGACATGATTTCAATATGATGGCCTGAAACATCTATAGAATGATAGGTAATTCATTTTAATTTTTTTTTCCTAGAAGCTTTATTTCAACTATCAGATTTTATCTAGTTTCCCTCACATGCTCTAAAACTGTTCTCAGATAGCAGTGAACTTTCCTTATCCTTAATCTAAGCCACATTCAATAAAGAAGAATATTTTCAGCTTCATTCTACTCAGATTTTACTTAAGAATCTCCTAATGTAAGGTTATCTTGAGTTCTATCAAATAGCAAAAATAATACTATTTCTTAATCTTATCCCAGTAATGTATATCTATATCTATGTAGATATATATATATATGAATTTTCATAAGCCAGCACATTTAACTTTTTGACAATGATGATGATTAGCTAAGCTTCCTTCTACAGACCACATTTTATTGAAATTTTTAGATACCTCTTAAGTCACAATGTGGTACATTATTTTAATGCCTCTATAAGAATTCTTGTGTAATTTTAAATACTTCCTGCAAGTTGTACATTTATATTTGTAAGATCTTGTTCAACCTGATACATGGTCATGTGGTTCATACATATTAAAAAGCATGAAGTTCCACTGAATTCATTTATATTTTAAATTAGAGATTTCATTCCATTTATGTATTTATAAAAATGCTTACATGGTACTAGTTTAACTTAAGTTAAGTGGGCAATAAGTTGCCCAGTATAGCCACTTGTTTAGGAAAATGATACTCATTTATGATTTAGATACATTTATATGCAAGGTGTAATCACAGAAAGGGTCACCAAACCTGTTCCTTTCACTGTAATTGAATTTCCAATTCATTGAGGGAGGACTGATTTAATGTCTAAATAAATACTCTAACTTTGGTAGCAAACTACTCATTGTGACAGCAAGTAGTTTCTTGGTCTGTTTAAATGTGTCAACATTTATGTGGTATTGCATGCACGAGAAGAAAAAAATAGAAAAACATATCCAAGGAGAATGGAGAACACATTGTATTATGTGATCTTAAAGTTTTCGAATCATGTTTTGTTTTATGAGTCCAAGACTTAAACAAAAAGTGTAACTACTATATTTCATGTCTATACCATACTTTTTAACTTTGTATTTTCAACTACTATAGCTATCCTGCTATTTTATTACAATTGTGCCAATTAAAAAAATCCACTAAGAAATATTATATGCTTGCTATTTGGTCTTAAAAAAGGCCCATTTTTAATATTGAAGTAAATTAATTCTTCTGAGAAAGCTGTGAATTATATTTAACTTCCTTGTTAATTATATTAATAAGGTTAATCAAGGTTCATATCATTACAGCCAAGTGTGAGTTTCTAAGAACAATTATAGGAACATCATTTCATATATATTCCCAATACATTTTACTATCTTCCAAATGAAGATAATTCAGCAATAAAATTATTCCAAATGGCTGTTTTCACAGTTTGCATGTAGTAATAACAATATAATGATTTCTACCAACATTTACATAGTTTTTTTTTTTCTTAGTACATGCATACTTTATCTAACATTTTACTGTTGCAATTAAGAAAATTTGGTTTCAGGCCTAAATAGGGTATGTGGAATACTTGAAACAGAGGTGCATACTATAATTGGTTAAGGTTTAAGTGGTTCACTGTTTTCTTATCTTTTATCCACTATTTATCTATTTTGAAAGAATTTTATTTTAAATGCTCTGTGATTTATTTTGCAAGAATGGTACTTTTTGAGCTAAAAGTTTGAAATATAAAGAAAATGGCCTCATACATATCACATTATCACATACTTTATCTAAAACAGTTATACTTCCGTCTCCATTAACACAATCCTTTCTTTTGTTCTAGGAATTAGCACATACTTATACTTACAAGATTACATTTATTTTGTTATAAACAAAGTTATACCCATATATTTAATCACATTTTTGAAAGTAAAGCCCCAGTTAGGCCATTGACCCCTTCTTAATTACAGTAAAAATTTGTTTTTTCTTTTCAATGATTTTGTCCTCAATGACTTTTTTTTCTCAATCAGTTGTCCTTTGATAAAAAGGATTTCTGATGTTTCTGCACTCTCAGAAGCATCCATTTAGGATAGGGAAAGAAGGAAATGGAATTAACATATATTGAACTCTGGTTTTTCTAACTTAATCCTCACAACAAGGATTAGGCATTATTGTCATCATCTTACATTTCTGGAAAATGAAGTTCAGAGATATTAAATAATCTGTCTGAGATCACACATTTAGCCTGTGAAAAAGCTGGAATGCAAGCCCTCATCCCTCAATTCCTGTCTTTGCCAACCTTCAAACAGCTTTGGGAAGAATCTGCAGAAGCACCTATCTTGGTCCCAGGAGTCAAAAACATAAAGATGCCTTGATTATGATTTATAATCCAGTAAAAGTTAGCAAGTCTGACAATATTAGAAATACTGTCCTTCATCAATATCCACAGAATGACTGGAATGGGGAAAGATAATCTTGATGTCATTCTATAATATATTTATTATTTTTGGAAATCTAATAATGGAATATGATTATTTGCATAAAAAAGACTGATACATTATGTTACCTTTGTGTTTTTTGAAACTTTCATTTGCACTTGAACTTTCTTTTACTTTACTTGATAAAGAGGTATTCAGCATACCGGGAACAAGTAAAATTTGTGTTGGTAAGGGGGACACCATTGAGCTCCTTTGCTATACTGAACATTAAGTAATATCCTGGAGTGACAGTAAGTTAGGTTATGCAAAATGCCTAAAGAATGAAGGTCTTGAGATTATTAAGAACTGATTGTAAAGCAGAAAGCAATTGCATAGAGCTGATGTCATATATGCTTTGGGTCACTCCATGGAAGAAAAAGAATGACCTCTAAAAATGAGTCATTGAATCCCTAGTAAAATGAAAAGCCTGACTCTATTATCCATGATATTTTAGACCGTCTAAGGTCAAGGGTGAGTTAGCTTTACTGTCTAGATCAGACATCAGTGATACAAGGCCATGGGCCAAATTTGGCCAAATACCTGTTTGGTATATGAAGTTTTACTGGAACACAGTGACTCTCATTTGTGTATGCATTATCTATGGCTTCTTTCATATGACCCCAAAAACCATATGATTGTTATTATTTACAGAAAAATCTTGTTGACCATCTCATTTGCCATGTACATAAAATTCAAACATATTCTTTTTTCTTCTCATGAGTTATATTTACTCTTAGTGTCGTTCAAGAAAATGAGGTTTAAGGATTGGTGTTATCAGACTTCAGAAATCTCTCCCCAGTCATCCATCCACCTTCCCTTTTCTTCTGAAAAGTCCCTCTCTTTCTTGTCTCCCTTTCTTTTCTCCTTTTTTGTGTAATTTCCTGTAAGTCCTCTGTATTGCACTACAGTGTTGCTTTATTTATTGTTAGCCTAATGCACTGAATGATTTCACAGGATGGTGTATGCCCTGGCATATTATCTTGCTGAACTATTCAATTAAATATGATAATGTTGAGCGCATTGACACTGTTAAACACTCAGGTGAATGAGCAATTCACTGTGAAGTGCAGAAATATTTGAAGTCATCTCAAGTCTTCAAGCAACATTTTTTTTTATGTGAGTACTTCAGGCTTTTAGTGAATGATACATGATAGGGGAAAAAAAAACTACCAAGAAATTAAAATATATAGAAGATTTAAAAGATATCAGACAAATTATGGTTTTTAATTATTTCATATAATTAACATAGCAAAAAGAAAAATGTAAATGAGATATTAAAACATTTTCTCCAATATTTGTAAAGTGGTTCAAGTTTACAAAGTACTAAACTTAACCCATATCTATGGAATGTATCACCATAGTCCCCAGCCTTTCTTAAAAATGTGTCATTTAGAGGCATTTTCCTCAATTACATTGACTGATTAGTATTATTCTGTATTGTTCCATTTTGTATCACTTATACTGCAACCTTTTCTTCTGGAAGTTGGATAGTTAAATGTACTTTGCTTAGAGCAGGTTTAGCTGTGAAAGCAACAATTTAGAACATGCCGGGCGCAAAAGTAAGGAAGATTCTTGATCAATGGCATGTGGGTGGCAACTGAAGAAAAACAATCCCTTAATATTGTGCTGAAAATTCAAATTAAATGACAGTACTTTGTGAGGTCTTTGTTTATGAAAGTTACATCTACAGAGAAGCCCTTTTGTTCTGTTGGAAAGGTCTCATTTCTGGCAGCAAAGTGCTAGAACTCAGTTACTTTTCACAGGGATTCAGATGGGAATGAAAGAAGATGAGACCGCCTAGGAAATCTTCAAAATAATTTAAACCTATTTTACTTAAACATCTTCAAATAATCTGATTGTAAGTTATATAATGAAAATATACAGTGTTTTTAAGTATACAGATTTTTGTATTTAAATATTCATATACATGCTAGATATTCATATATCGTGTTAAAGTTCTGGCCAAATTCTTCTCTGACTGGGAATCTTAATTGGTATATAGTTCAGAAAAATGGAAAACATTTATTAGAGTTCCATGATTGTTAAAACTATAAACAGATAATCTAAAAAACCAGAAGTATAAATAATCAATAAAAATGCAAATATCTTCAATATCAATTAAATAAAATGTTAAAGTTTAAAAAAATCAAAATTCATGTAGGATTATAAATTAGTGCAAGTTTATTGTGAAAGGATTTTGGCAAATAAATCAAGTCTTCAAAAGCTCTCCTATTATTTGATCTAGTATGCCGACTTTTCTAATATTATTTATAAGAGAAAATTTTAAAGTAATCATATTTCCCAACAATGGGGATTATTTAAATACATTACAGTACATTAATTTAATAGAATATTATACAGCCAGTAGAATTATGCTTTTGATGACCATTTACTATTATGATATGTTTTAAATATCAAAGCATCAGAAAGGTTATATATAATATTCCAAATTTGAAGAAATATGCAGTTATGCATAAAACATCTTTAACTTGTTCTCTATCTTCAGGGAAAGCATTCAGTCTTTTACTGTTAGGTATAGTGGTTAGCCATATGGTTTTTACAGACTCTACTTATCAGGCTGAGAAAGTTTCTTTCTGTTTCTAATTTGAGGATTATTTTTGTCATGAACTGGTTTTGGATATTGTCAGATTTTTTTATAAGTCTATTGAGACAATCTTTTTTAAATTAATATGGTGTATTACATTAATTGATTTTTTTTGGTTGTTAAATCAACCTGGCATTCTTGGGACTTGTTCATGACATATAATCCATTTTATATATTTCTGGATTTGATTTGGTAGTATTTTGTTGAGGAGTTTTGCATCTATGTTAAAAAGTAGTATCAGTTAGTAGTTTTCTTCTTGTGAATCATTGGCTCTGGGATCATCGTAACAGTGGCCTCACACATGGTTGGGAAGTAGACCTTCTTCTGTTTTTGGAGGAGTTTATGAAGATTTTGTATTAGTTCTTCTTTGAATGTTGGATAAAATTCACCAGTAAAGCTATCTAGGCTTGTAATTTTTTTTGTGTGAAGTTTAAATTTAAAAAATTTTTATTGATGTATAGTTTGGATACAACATTATATTAGGTTCAAGAGTACAACATAGTGATTACATATTTGTAGATTCTGCAAAATAATCACCACAGTAAGTCTATTTACCACTGTCACCATTCATAGTTACAGATTTTTTTTTTGCCTGTGATAAGAATTTTTAAGATTTACTCTCTTAAATTTCAAATGTGCACTATAGTATTAACTATAGTCACCATGCTGTATATTACATCCCCATGACATTTATTTTACAACTGGAAGCTTGTGCCTTTTGGCTCCCTTTACCCATCATGCCCACCCACCTCCTCTGGTAACTACTAATCTATTCTCTGTTTCTATTAGCTTGAGTTATTTATCTACTTATTTATTAAAAATTCCACATGTAACTGAGATCATACAGCATTTGTCTTTCTCTCTATGACTTCTTTCACTTAGCATAATACCTTCAAGTTCCTTCTATGTTGTCACAAATGGCAGGATTTCACTCTTTTTTGTGGCTGAAAAAAAATTCCATTTTATACATATAACCCATCTTCTTTATCTATTCATCCAGCAATGGATACTTAGGTTGTTTCCATTTCTTGGCTATTGTAAATAAAGCTATAATGAGCATGGAGGTGCATGTATCTTTTTGAGTTGGTGTTTTCATTTTATTCAGATAAATACCGAGAAGTGGAATATCTGGATCATATGGTAATTATATTTTTAAAATTTTCAGAAAGCCACATAGTGTTTTCCATAGTGGCTGTGCCAATTTACGTTCCCACCTGTAGCGCCCAAGGTTTGCCTTTTCTCCACATTCTCACTAACACTTGTTATTTCTTGTCTTTTTAATAACATCCATTCTAACAAGTGTTAGGTATGATATTTCATTTTGGTTTTGAGTTGCATTTCCCTGATGATTAATGATGTTGAGCATATTTTCACATACGTGTTGGCCATCTGTATGTCTTCTTTAGAAAACTGTCTATTCAGATTCTCTGCCCATTTTTCAATCTGATTAGTTTTTTTTTTTTGCTATTATATGTTTCTTATACTTTTTGTATATTAACTCTTTATCAGATATATTATTTGTAAATATTTTCTCCCATTCAGTAAGTTGCTTTTCACTTTGTTGGTGGTATGCTTTTCCTGTTCAGAAGCTTTTTAGCTTGATGTACTCCCATTTGTTTATTTTTGCTTTTATTGCCTTTGCTTGTGGTGTCTTGATTTTTTGATCCATTCAGCCACTCTGTATTTTTTAATTGAAGAATTTAATCCGTTTTTATATAAAGTAATTATTGATAGGTAGGTACTTATTGCCATTTTGTTAATTATTTTGATTTTTTTGTTGTTGTTGTTGTTCATCTGTTCCTTTCTTCTCTTTTTGTCTTCCTTTGTGGTTTGATGACTTTCTTTAGTGGTGTGCTTAGATTTCTTTCTCATTGTCTTTTGTGTATGTACTGTAGATTTTTGTTTGGCAGTTACAGTGGGGCTTACATAACTATATATAATGACTTACTGTATTTACAGTTATTTGTATTACTTTTGTCTTTCAAACTTCATACTAACTTTATAAGTTTATACATATATAACTTTATAACTTTACTATATATCTATCTTTACCAGTGCGATTTATACTTTTATGTTTTCTTGTTACTCACTAGCACACCTTCTTTTCAGCTTAAAGAAGTCCCTTTCACATTTCTTGTAAGGCTGGTTTAATAGTGATGAACTTCTTTAGTTTTGCTTATCTGAAAAACTCTTTCCTTCAATCTGAATGATATTTTTGTTGGGTAGCGTGTTCTTGGTTGGAATTTTTTTTTCTTTCAGCACTTGGAATACATTTTGCCACTCCCTTATTGCTTGCAAAGTTTCTGCTAAAAAATCTGCTCATAGTCTTATGGAGGCTCCTTTGTTTCCCCTTGACGCTTTTAAGAGTCACTCTTTGGTTTTAACTGTTAACATTTTAATTATGGTGTGTCTTATGTAGGTCTCTTTGTGTTCCTTTTATTTGGAACCCAGTAGGCTTCCTGGATCTAAATGTCTACTTTTTCCCCAGGTTAGGAACATTTTCAGCTATTATTTTTTCAGTAAGTTTTCTGTCTTTTTCTCTCTCTCGTCTCCTTCTGGGACTCTTAGATGTTAGTTGGCTTGATGTTGCCACATTAGTCCCTTAAGCTAATGTCACTTTTTAAAATTTTATTTTCTTTTTGCTGCTCTATTGGGTGAATTCCTCTGCCCTGTCTTTGGGTTCACTGATCCTTTTTTTTACTGCTTCATTTAGTCTGATGTTTTACCCCTATATTGTGTCTTTCAGTTCAGATATTGTACTTTTAAGTTCTGTGACTTCTGTTTGGAACTCCTTTATGTTTTCGTTGAATTTCTTACTTTGTTCATCCACTCTTCTGTCGGGTTTGGTTAGCATCTTTATGATCATTACTTTTAACTCTATAAATTGCTTATCTCTTTTTCATTAACGTTTTATGAAGTTTTATCTTATTCTTTTGTTTGGAACACATTCCTCTGTTTCTTCATTTTTCTTTGTGTGTTGCTTTTATGCATTAGATGAAACAGCCCCTTCTTCCAGTCTTGAGGTGTTGATCATGTGTAGGAGATGAATCATATTGTTTAACTTTACTCTCACTTTTGGTTGTCTCTCAAACCTTTGTGATTGTCTAACCAATCTGTTTTGTTTTAAATAAGTCTTAGTAGTTGAGGGTATGGCAAGTCCAGACAATGGGAGGATCTAAGTCAGCACCGAGATTCAGGCTGATTAGAGGTCAGACCCTCAGACAACAGCTTTTAGAGGATGAAAATATGTATAGTTATGCAGAACCATATGCATAAGCCCCATGGGCCCCTAGATTCAGGCAATCTGGAGGTGTTCCCTGGACAGTAGTCACAAAAATCAGGTCTCCAGTTGAGTGTTTGACCTTTTTTTCTGGGAGATTCCACTGACCCATAGTGAGACCAAGGAAGAGGGCAAACTTGGTGTTCCCAGCTTGCATTCCCTGAGAACACCTCTACAGATTTTAGCTGTGTGCCAAACCTGAAGTCCGCCCCTAAGGCTGAAGCTTCAGAAGTAGCAAGTAGGCCTCTTCCATGGAAGGGCTGGGGTGTATTTCAGTCTGCTGTTTGTGCAATGCCCTGGGAATGGCAGCCTGCCAAAATTTGTCTCTGATTATTTCTCTCCCACAGGACCCGAAATGCAAGTGCCCCTGGCCACCACAGCCAGGCAATCAAGGTCTATCCCTTGGATGGCATCTGCAAACACCAGGGACTCAAATATAAAAACTGGAGTACCAGACACATATAATAGCTCCCCTCTGAGAGATGCTAGCACTCTGGACTGTGGCAGAGGGAGAGGGCGTAGCTAGTGCTCGGCATCCTATGTCTGAGGAAAGGTTTACAATTGGTCATTAGATATGTGTTTAATTAGAGGCCTGCCCCTCAGGCTGCAGCTATGATGATAAGCTAATAAGCCTCTTTCCAGGAAGATTGAGCTCCTGGGACTGTTGTCTTTTGTTGTGCCCAGGAGGGTGGTAGCTGTCTAAGAACTCTTTCACTGTTGATTATAGTCCTGTGGGATGCATGAGTGTACGCCCTACTGGCCACCAGAGCCAGGTGGTGAAGAAATGTCTCCTTTCAGCAGCCACAAAATCAGGACACTAGAGAAGGATATAAACTTCTTTCTGTAAGATACTAGTGAGCTGCTGTGAGGTAGGAGAGTGAAAAGAATAAATTCACCAGCCTCTGTTATCTAAGAGACCCTCTGTAGGCCTCTGTAAGTTTGCCAGACCAAAAGCCTGCCCCTCAGGGCAGAGCTCCTGGACAAGCACCTAGGCGTCTTCCTCAAAAAAGATTGGAATGTGTTTCAGTCTGCTACCTGTGCAGTGCCCTGGGGGTAGCAATCAGCCAAGAATGAGCTCTCCAGCTGTTACAGTGCATGGGACACAGGAACACAAGTCTGCTTAGCCTCCAGAGCCAGGTGATTAAGGGACATCCCCTGAGTGGCAGCCACAAAAAAATGGGTTACCAGACATGTGTAGAAGCTCCCCTCTGGGAGGTATTGGTCTTTTGTGGAGCATGGCAGAGGGAGATTGCAAAGATGCTGCTCGTTGGCTGGACTAAGGCAGAGGGGCAATACAATGATGGCATTTGATGAAAAAAAGGAAAATGAAAAATGAAAAACAGAAAGAAAAGCAAAAATGAATAAAAAAGAAAAAGAAAAAAATAAAAGTTAAAAACAAAAAAAGGATGGCACCTTCTGACTTTAACAAAACAGAGAGAGAGCACAGAAGACGGTTCCTACTAGCTGGAGCATAGATGGGGCGCTTACAGGAGAAGGAAATAAAAAGGTGGTATCTGCTGGCTTTAGAAAGGCATTAAGGCATTGAGAGAGCAGGAAGGAGGTACCCACTAGCTTCTGTCCCTGGAGAGTATCCCAGCAGGATCCAGCCCCCCTTAGACAATTGTTTTAAAATGAGAAATTGGTCTCTTTCACATAAAGTGCAGGCACCTTTCAAAAGACTGCTTTGTGCTGGGCCCTAGGGTGGTGAGTTTGTACCTGCGCCCTTTAAGGAATGTTCCTCAGTTTGCCACATAGGCTATAAGCCCCAATGGTTATCAGAGCCAGATTTTTGGGGCACTCATCTGTTGCTGTTCTCAAAAGTTAGGGTGTCTGATTTGGAGCACAAATACTTTTATCCTCAGGGAGAAGTTCTGGGGTTTGTGTTCCCTCTCAATTGTGGGTCACTGCACTAGGGATGGAGTTTCTGGTGAGATTGTGTCTTAGCATTTCCTACCCACTTCAGTGTGGTTTTTTCCTCTCCTTTGCCAGATATAAAGCGATTTCTCTTCCATTTATTTATTTATTTATTTTAGGAGGAAATTGTTCCACATATAACTGTAAATTTGGTGTCCGTGCAAAGAGGTGAGTTCAGGATGTCTTTGTCTTGAACTGACCCCAGTGTGAAGTTTTAAAATTACTAATTTTGTCTTTGCTTGGTATAGGCCTATTTAAATTTTCTGTTTCTTCTTGAGTGAATTTCAGTAATTTGTGCCTTTCAGTAATTTCTGGTGATTCTTTTCCAGCAATTTTAGAAGTTATTTAATTTGCTGGTATATAGTTTTCATACTATTCCCTTATAAACAGTTGTATTTCTTGAGATTGATAGTTATGTTTTCTCTGTAATTCTTGATTTTAGTAATTTGAGTCTTCTCTTTTATTTTTATTGATCAATTTCGCTAAAACTTTGCCAATTCTATTGGTCTTTTCAAACAACCAACTTTTGGTTTAGTTGGTTTGTCTCTTCTCTATTAAATTTACTTCTGCTCAGTTTTTATGATTTACTTCCCACTGCTTACATTGGTTTTAGTTTGTTCTTTTCCTAATTTCTAAATATGGACGTTTAGACTGTTGATTTAAAGTAATTCTTTTAGATTAAAAATAGACTTACCATGTGACCCAGCAATCCCACTCCTGAGCATATATCCAGAGGGAACCTTAATTCAAAAAGACACCTGCACCATAGCAACACTATTTATAGTAGCCAAGACATAGAAGCAACCTAAATGTCCATCAACAGATGACTTGATAAAGAAGTTGTAGAATATTTATACAATGGAATACTACTCGGCCATAAAAATGATAAAATAATGCCATTTTCAGCAACATGGATGGCCCTAGAGAATATCATTCTAAGTGAAGTAAGCCAGAAAGAGAAAGAAAATACCATATGATATCACTCATATGTGGAATCTAAAAAAAAAAAAAAAAAGACAAATGAACTTATTTATAAAACAGAAACAGACTCACAGACATAGAAAACAAACTTATGGTTACCAGGAGGAGAGAGTGTGGGAAAGGATAAATTGTGAGTTCGAGATTTGCAGATAGTGACTGGTATATATAAAATAGATAAACAAGTTTATACTGTAAAGCACAGGGAAATATATTCAATATCATGTAGTAGTTTACAGTGAAAAAGAATATGAAAATGAATATATGTGTATCCATGTATGACATTGTGCTGTGCACCAGAAATTAACACAACATTGGAAACTGACTATGCCTCAATAAAAAAATCATTCTTTTAAAAAATTATTAATATACTTCATTTCTTAGAGAAGTTTTAAGTTCACAGCAAAACTGAGTGGAAAATACAAGTTTACCACCTATCACCTCCCCTTCCCCCATCCCACTCCAACCTCTGCCACTACCAACAAAGTGTGGTACTTTGGATGCAATCCATGAAGCAGGACTGATACATCATTATCAATCAAGGTTCAAAGAAGCCCTAAATAACAGAGAGATACAACATAACCATGAATCGGGAGATTTAATATTATTAAGATGTCACTTTTCTACTAACTGACTTATAGATTCAATACATCCCAATCAAAATATGAACAGGCTTCTTTGCAGAAACTGACAAGCTATTTCTAAAACTCATATGAAAATGCACATACCCTAGGGTAACTAAAACAACTTGAAACAGAGGAATGAAATTGAAAAACTAATTCTTGATTCTAAATGAAAGTTTTTCCACTATTTTAAAAGTGTTACTCTACTGCCCTCATTCTTACATTATTTTTAATGAGAAATCTGCTCTTATTCTTCTCCCTGTGTCAAACATGTATTTTTACTCTGGCTGCTTCTAAGATTTTCTCTAATCTCTCATTTTGAGCAGTCTGATTATGATATGCCTTAATTTCATTTTTTCTTATTCTTGCAATTTATAGAGCTTATTGGATCTCTATGTTTAAACTTTTCGTAACTTTTGGAAAAATTTTGTTCATTATTCTACAAATCTCTTTTCTGTCCTCCTCCCCCACCTCTCTTTTGGGGACTCCATACATGTATATATATATTAGGTCCTTTGAAGTTGCTCACAGCTCATATTTTTTAAACAGCTCTATCAAGTTATAAATCACATGCCAAAGAATTCAATAAAGTATACAATGTAATGATTTTTAGTACACATCTCTGTGAATATACTAAGAACCACTGAGCTATGATATTCTAAAAGAAAAATCATTCATCTATGTTTATTTTAAAATTATTTTTCTGTGTCTTTTGTTTTGGATATTTTCTTTTACTATGTTTTCAAGGTCACTAATTTTTTCTTTTCTTCTGTGATATGTAATCCACAAGTAGTCTCATCTAGTGTATTTTTCACTTCAGACATTATAGTTTTCATATCTAGAAGTTTGATTTGGGTATTTTATATATCCTCTATTTTTCTACTTTTTAACCATGTGTAATAAATTTGTAATGGTTATTTTGATAACCTTGTTTGCTGTTTCTAACAATAATTCTGCATTGGTTTTAACTGGTTGATTTTTTTTTCCTTTTCATGTTTTCCTGATTATAAATGATACAATTTATGTTGTTGTGTGCTGAATTTTTTGCATTTTATAAATACTTTTGTGCTTTGTTCTAGGATTTAGTTAAGTATTAGAAATGGTTTGATCTTTTGGGTTTTTGCTGTTGTTGTTCATTTGTTTGTTAGGTTTTGTTAGGTGAAACCAGAGAAGCTGTTAATCTAGAGTTAGATTAGCGTAGACAAAACCGTCACAACTCTATCCAATGGCCCATGTAGGATAGAACTTTTCCAGTCTGACTGGTGGGAACAGGTACACTCCTAGTCTTGAATGATCACAAGTATTGTTCCTTCTAATCCTTTAGGATGATTCTTTCCCCACTCTTGGGTATTTTCCTCATACTTATGCCCTTATCAGTACTCAGCTAAATATTCCCAAAGGACCCTCTACAGATCTCTCATATTCTCTTCAAATGCATCTCTCCATCCTTTGTACTCTTTCCTACAATCTCTAGCTCTCTTGTTCTCTCCAGACTCCCAACTCTGCGATTCACATCAGAGAGTCTTCGGGCTTCCATCTGAGTTCCTCCCTGTATTACTAGCTAGAAACTTTCAAGGCTTTAAATTTAAAGTAACCATAGCATGTGCCTCCTTTGTTTTCTGTCCATCAGGGATCACTGTCCTTCATTACTTGATGGACAGTGTCTTCAAAACCTTTACATTTTGTCCCGTTTTTTGGTCCTTTCAGGCAGGAAGGTAATCAGGTCTCTTTTCTTCAATTTTGGCCAAAGAAAGAAGCATCCTCTTCATTGATTTTTAACGAGGCTTTTACTTGAATAATGTGAAATTGAACCACCCTGGTGAGAAGCATAAAAGCACAAAAGCAATTAATGTACCTCCAATTCTTCATAGAATTTTCTTTACCACTTATCTATACCAGAATAAAATTATTTTTTAAAGTTTATAAAGAAAATATATTACTTTTGTTCAAAAACTCTTGTATTTTGAGTCAGTCTGGCTCAGTCTGTAAGATTTTACTGGCCATCCCAGCAGCCTCAGATGTTTGTTGTATTTGTTCTCACAATTTTTGCCCCACATGTAGAATTGGCCACTCCCACATTTGCTCTAACATAGCACATAGTGCAGACAACTGCTATGGCATTATACCGTGGGCTGCAATGATTTAGGAATATATCTGTCTCTTTTTGAGGATAGGGATTGCTTTTCAAATTCTTCTTTATATCTCTTTATGTAGAACAGAACACTGTACAGATTAATTACTTAAATTGACAACTTTAATAACACTAAATAGTCAGTTATTTTGTAAGAGTGAAATTGTGTCTGATTCTTTTTTCTAGTACTACTGTAGGTTCATAAAACTGTCTCAATTATTGTTGGTATTATATAGATTAAAGAATTCACCTTGCTCCATAAAAAAATTAATTTTCATCAGAACTTATGGTAGCTGACAGCGAAAAAAAAGTGACAATGATTATATGTATGTTCATGTATCACTGGGAAAAATTGTGCTTTACACTGGAATTTGACACAACGTTGTAAAATGACTAAAACTCAATAAAAAAAGTAAAAAAAAAAATTTTAAAAAAGGTAAAAAAAAAAAAAAGAAAACTCATCAACTCATCTACTTTTCATGTTCCAAAACAGTAGCTGTTAATGCTGACTACAAAAACAGATGTTATCTATGCATGATGAAAACCAAATCATATCAGTATTTTCTACTCAGTCGGAAATAATGTACACTTTTGTCTATGCTGTTCAATAGGCCCAGCGCCTGTTGGTAACAATTAGGTCTTTTTAAAAAATACTTTTATTCTAATACTAAACATTTTGATTAAAACTTTTATGTCATAAGCTTTTCAATAACCTTTTTTTTAAAGAAAAAATGTAACATTAAACTCAGCAGTAGCTGGCCTAGGTGCTGAAATGATGATACAATATTTATATTGTATTACAAAGTGTCCTCTATAATGTAATTCACTTTTTGACCATTTGTCCATATATTAACATTGATGGGTGACACTGAAGCCCTTTCTGTACTTCATATTCAGCAATTTAAGCTTTGGCTCAATCTGTGTAGGCAGTGACTGGAAGGAGTTATCACGTGCTGATGGGTTGTTGGGGAGACAGGAACTTATAAAAGAAGAAAAGGATGGAAGCTAAGTCACTGTGCATGCTGTGTACTGAAGATTATGCTACATGAAAAGAAGTTGCTGTATTTCTGCATAGAGACAGAGATAAACCATTTAAAATTTTATTTTATTGTTGAAACCTAAAAATTAAAAACAGGAATGACAAAGGCAGGGCTAGACTAACGTTCAAGGGGCAAAAACTAGTGTTTCTTGATCAATTATCTTTAGTAATCTCTTGCAGTGTATGCTATGCCATCAATTTATATATCAGAGAGGTGCGCAAGGTTATTTGCTTAAAATTTAGTTGGAGAATTATGAAGTTATCTCTAAGTATATATACATGATGATTTAAAAATGCTAAATTATGCCCTTTTTATTGATATAAACCTAAATATATTTCATTTCTAAAAGGGACCTGAATGTAGAAACAGTTCTGCTTTAAGGGGTGATTAAGTATTAATAGATCATTTCATATTTGGCACATAAAAATAAATTGCCTTTCTCTTAAACATATTTTATGTTGATCAAAGTGTTGATGATTGAACTGACTGATATTTGGGCCTTTGTGGTGGGTACACTTAAAGTTAAAATGAAATTTTGTAATTGTTTATTGAGTTTTTTGAATAGTTCACACACTGATTAAATATTCCTTTCCTTTGGTACATGTGTAAATACTATTCTACAGTTGGTCATTTATAAACTTGGTTTTTTTTTTGTATGTTTGTCAGTATTTAATAATCTTATCCATAGAAGACTCATATACTGTCTACTAGTTCTTAATTTCTCATTAAATCTCTATTAACTCAATTTAGGAGTGTAAGAATTTCAGTATTAACTTGGGAGAGTTTATTAGTTTTAAAAGAAATCTTAAGGAAACAGTTCTATATGTCTTTTGTCTTGTTTTTATTTCTTGTGTTTCTTTGATGCCATGCACCAGTGCTGGCTCTCTGAGAGCAAGACACAAAATGAGAGTGACATGTTGAACACATGGATATCAAGGATGTGGTTACCTTAGCAACAGGAAGCATATAGAAGCCTCAGAACTTCCATTCCTACTCCTGGGGCATTTCAGAGTTTCAGATACTGTAAATACTGGTGAACATGACGTCTATAAGAGACAGCACAAACATTAAAGTATTATAATGTAAAAGTGGCCCAAGTTTTTCTCACAGGACCAAGTTAGTAATTTATAATTTACTCCCTTCCTTGAGAACGGTTTGGTAGTGGTCTAAGCCATAGGAGAAACAGTACTTCTAGACCTTATAGTCTATAAAAGTAGAAGCTACATTAAGTTTCATGGATCTATACACATCCATAGAGTTTAAAGTTCTTATTCATAGGTTTTGAAAGATTTGTTAGATTAACATTAATTTTAATTCTTTTTTGAGTGATAAAATGCATTAGGATTCTGAATTACTATAGAGATGACCTTGGGAGGACCCTCCATAGAGACTGGAGACTTTCAGAAATGTAGTAAAAGTAGGTTTGCCTTTGTAGATAGTGGAACTATGAAAATTTGATCTGTCACTGGAGAAGAAGGCCCTTCTGAAGTTTTTCCAAAGTAAAAATAACAGTTCTCTTTAGCAACAAAATTCTATCTTCATCACTACTGGCTGCCTCAAAAAACAGCCTGGTTGTGTTTTAATGTTAATAATGCAAAACATTCTCTCTCTCTCTCCTCTCTCTCTCTCTCTCTCTCTGTATATGTGTATATATATATATATATATATATATATATATATATATATATATATGTATATGTATATATACCAGATTAATTTGTTATTGCTTTCTCTTGCTGATATTCTTCTTCATAACTATATCTGGGCTTTCCTCTAGTTGAAAAGTCTGAGTGCTTTTCCATAGAGAAAATCCCTCTTTTTTTCTCTTGCTCTCTTTTCTTTCTCATATTCTCTTTATCTCTTTGTATTTACCTGATTGTATATTAAATGGTACATGCCACTCACACACATGAAGTGAATTGACACATTGTCTCTGTGAAAAAGAATTTGGTTCGTAAATTTGTTAAACAGAGTGGTATATTTGAACCCTTGATTTCTCATATTACTTAAATTTTCGCCAAAGCTTTCATTGTTAGAAGAGTCAATGATGAATCAACTATGATCCAGCACCTTTTGACAAGTCTGTATCACAAATAACACCTAATATTTAAGACAAAGAGTTTAATATATATGCTTACTCTCTATCCATCTAAACTTTTTGAATTTAAACCTTATAGAAGCTAAATCATCCTAAAACAAAGTGCCTAGGACCTATTATCCCAACTCACGTCAGAAATCTTTTCACTGATTTATGGTTTACTGTTATGTTATGCTATCAGGATTTATGGAAGATCAATACAAGAATCATCTATTTGAAATATGGTCTGTGTCTTTACAAAACTTAGCTTGAAAATTTTAGCCACTGTTATACAAAAAATCATACAATAGATTTTTTTCTTAATTTATATTCAGAAATTTTCATCTCTGTCAATTCATTTGTGTATTTCTTTTGTCAGAAAATGACAACTGTATAAATCAATATGTCTTTTAAAAAATTTAGCACTCAGGAATTGTAAACAGTTTGGTGAGTTGTGATATTAATAGTTATCACTTATTGAGTATATACTATATACCAGGGCCAGTTCTAAGTATCTTATGCATATCAACTGTTTAGGTCTCACAACCACCCTAGGAGAGCAGAACGGTTCCTATTTGTATGGAGGAGGAGGACACACATGTTGTTAGTAGTGGACCCAGGACCCAAATTAAGGCAGTGTGTCTCTTGAGATTGATTTTTAATGACCAGTCGCCTGCCTCTGAGGTAGTGATGAAGTGAGACTGCTTCCTCTTCTCCTTCTGTCTCTGTCTGAGAGGTACCAGAATATAGAATACTAGTTCTCAAAGTGCTGTTTCTGAACCAGCAGAAACATCATGTGGGAACTTTTTGGAAATGGAAATTCTTAGGCACCAACTAAGACCTCCTGAATCAGAAGCTTCGGCATGGGGAGCCTACAATGTGTGTTTCAGCAAACCCTCCTGAGAATTTTGATGCATATAAAGGTCTAAAAACCACTGGTGTATAAGAAAGAATAAGAGAATTTTGGTGATAGATGTCTGTGAATTGAAAATCCTGCACCCATTGCTCTGTAGCATATGGTTAGCATTTATTAACTAACCTTTCTAAGTTGACTTACTGATAAATGAAACCAAGATAATAAATCTGTTGTGTTTTTTGTAAAGATTAGCTGTTGCTTGCTATTCAACTTTACTGCTTGTCATCATAGTTGGTATTACATATTGACCTTGATCCTGTGTTAAAAAAAATGTAGTATTAAATAAAAATCTCAGGTTCAGCATCATATAATAACTCACATACACATTTTATATATCTTCACATTTTGTAAGTCATTATATATACAAAATTGTAAAATTATGTTTTTATGCATATATATATAATTTTTATAGCACACTGACATATTTCCATTTTGCCAACTTAAGGAATCATTATTATCACCATCATAGATAATGGAAACTTAGAAGGAGACATTTTCATACTTGCCTCTTACATGCTACTTTCAGTTGTATGGTTAAATGTAGGCAGTTTTATATATGAATATTTATATTTTTGGTTAATATCTCTTAACATTAAATGAAAAAGTTAGAAAGCATTAAATCGCTAATACATTTTACCCACTTATAGTGGTAAATCAAAATTGATAATCTGTCCTGTCCTATCCCAGGAGGTGCTGTCAATATAAAATTTCAAGCATGAATAGATGAATTGGTGAATTTTATACTCTTGTTATTGGTATAACTTAGAACATATTGGTGGTGGCTAAACGTTATCATCATCCAATGTCAGTCTGCTACCCAGGGAGAAGTGAATTGTTTGATCTCTGTCCAATTCCCAAGGTATTAGTCTACATTTCAGAACACTACCATCACAATAATCGCAAATTGGCACTTGAGCTAGAGTTCTCAGCCTGGCGGCCAAGTAGTAAAGGAGAAGGACTCTTCTCATGCTTGACCTCCAGGAGCTTTACCACAGGGCAGGGCAGAACAATGGGGCTGTCACAGCCCATTTAGCAAGCTATGACTCTACTTTGGTTATTGTTGGTGAGCTAAAATCCACTCTATTTTATTCCTGTTAGGTGGGTCTAGGAAAAGTCTGCTTTATGTTTCTTTATAAATGATCCACCCAAAATCTTCTCAGACACAGAGCGTCATCATTAGAATTACTATTATCATATCATACTTTGGTGTAAACACTCTGGAGAAAATCTGATGGGAACACTGTCTTCCTGAGCTAGATCATTTAGGAAGTTAGAAAAGTCCAATTGCTTTGCTGGTTTGTGAAACAGTAAGACAAAATTTGG